>NC_142848.1:35891520-36193378 GCF_061612785.1 Hesperophylax consimilis
CGCCGTTACGAAAACGCGGGAACTTTTGAAATAATTTCTAAAAAAAGTTATTCTCTTCATATTGGACACATTTTGGTCAGAGTAAGATTGCGGGTTTTGCAAAATGTGACCAAATAACCTCCAGTGGTTAATTTTAGATTGTGGCTTGTTCTTTTACCCAACATCTTGTCAACCTAGTTCTTGATTGTCCAATCGACCAATTAGCAAATTGTTCAATCTCCATTTTAAAACTTAAAATGAAGTAATGATAATGAGTCACTTCACCAAAAATTATTTAAACGAATATGACCTTTAGCTATACGAAAATAGCTTCATCTTAAACACCTATTATAATGTTTCATTGAATTAAATAAAGAAAACCTCCTCCAGTAAAATATTTGCTAATCGGTCGTTTGAACTAATGAGAAATAGGGCGACGATTTGGGAACGAACAACGAAAAAATAATAATAACATATAGTTGTAGGCACGTAACCATCATATAACCTATCTCTTCCGAAAAATAGTTATAAAATATTTCGAAGGAAAGCGTTGGCGCAACAACAGTCGCTTCGGTACCTTTGTTATTTAAACTATTGATTTCACTTCTAACGAATTATGACAAATGGTTAACCGTCGCGTCGTCACCAATAATTTGAAGGTGATGCGATGTAAAGTAATGCAAAATCATATATTTTTTGTATGACAATTTGCTCGCCTAATTATAAAATAGGTGATTTTATTAAATACTGCGAGCTGCGAGTAGAACAAAATGAGCAAAATTTTAATATATATTTTATAAGAGCCTCAAGTAAAATAAAGATTCTATAAAAAAACAATCTAGAAAAAACAGTTTCAAGAATTGTTCACAATGTCATTATTACGAACCTCTTTTCAAATATAGTTTTTTTTCAAAATGTCAAAAACTAATTTCATTAGATTTAAAAAAGCGGCCGGTTTACAAATACAATTTTAACCCTATCTATCGCCATCTTCATAAGGAGTGCATAATTTCGCCCGATTCCAAATGTTACACGTCGCGGTGAATCGTTCTAAATTCAGAAAAAGTTTTTGAATTTCTCTGTAAATGTTAAAAACCAATAAGCTTGGTTTACTGAACGTGAATATACTTTCCAATTGCACAAACATTATCACACGATCCAAGTATTCACCTTTCTCAACGTAGTCTCTCTTCTTCTGAAGGACTTTTTGTTTTTGCTGCGTAACTACTTTGTTCATCCTAGACACGAGAGATTGAAGTAGAACTTCCACAATTTTAGAAATAATCACCGAATTATCTGTATACATCACTGGTGTTTGAGTCATTACGGTTATATTATTATTGCTACCCATTCTGCACAAGGTTTTTTTCCTCCTTCTTTGACAGGGCCTGCTTTGTGGCAGCCATACACATGTTTTTATGTTTTTTATATACATATGTAGGTTCTTTTTCAATTAAAACGTTTATGTTCTAAACAGTATTTTCAATTATTTTTAATAACACACCATGAGCCAAGTCACCCAAGATTCTTTGAACAAATAATTTAATTTTTATCATTACTTTAGTCCATTTCAAAAGGACTTTACATACCGATATCATGTATTTATGTACTTTAAAAAGGTCTGGAATGTTTTAGTCACAATTTAAGTGCTTTTTGCTATCTTACATTCTTGGGAATAACATTGAAGGGTTAAAGTAGGACACGGGCTTAACTATTTGCCTTCGGGCGAATCTATCAAGTTTTACATTGTTAAATGTTTTAAGCTATACAGAAATGTAGATACATACTGTGGTTTTGACTAGATATCTCTGCCCCAGCTTTCTAACAGCTTTTATCTCTCTCCACTAACCGTTTTCCACATTACGCTGGGAATTAATGTCCCGATCGGTCTTCCATTCCAGTCACTCATTTGGCTACAAAAAGATGGGCGCATTGAGATGGTAACAATCGCCTACATTTTTAGATTAATATTTGGTTACCTGGACCTGGACCTTAAACTAAGGTTAAAAATTATATTATTTCTTATGTTTTCTCAATACACAGGGTGAAGGGACGTGCCTGGCTTACTTTAACCAGTTGTTTCTGACATTATTTTGAAAAACCAATTGTTATTTAAATTTTGGTCTCCGGTGTCTTTATTGATGTTTTTTTCCCTCAAAACTAAACAAAAAAATTCTTTCACACGTTATAACTGGTCACTCAGCAGAGTAACTGCCCAACCCCCCACCTTGACCCTATATGTCCAGTAACGACTATTTTTTTTAAATGTTTGGAGTTATTAATATTAATTATTACCTGCCTTGGTCCTCAAGAGGTGTTCTGCAGAAATGACTCCAGTGCTCGCGAAATTATTTAGGCTCTCTCTCAAAGGTGGAAAGGTGCCAGATCTTTGGAAAAAGGCAATCGTCCACCCAATCCCAAAAAAGGGGGACCGTTCCGACCCTTCTAACTACCGCCCCATAGCCATCACTTCCATACTCTCGAAGGTATTAGAAAGGGTGGTTAGCAACAAATTGCTCACATATCTCGAGAATAACAATATCCTAAGCGATCGGCAATATGGATTTCGTCGAAACCGATCGTGTGGCGATCTACTCGGATATGTAACGCATATTTGAGGGCGGTACATGGAACGTTTTGGTGAAACCCAAACCGTTGGGTTGGATATCTCCAAAGCCTTTGACAGAGTCTGGCACCGGGCGCTTATCGGGAAATTACCATCGTATGGGATCCACCCAACCCTGCATAGTTGGATTGCGGACTTTCTGAGGGGAAGAACAATTCAAACCGTGGTTGACGGCTCTTCTTCCTCACCGCACCAAATCAATGCGGGGGTGCCACAAGGATCTGTGCTGTCTCCGACGCTGTTTTTATTGCACATCAACGATCTCGTTGAATGTGCACCAATTCACTGCTACGCTGATGACAGCACCGTTCACGAGGGTTATCTTTTTGACGGGCCCCCTTCCACCTATGATGTCCGAACAGCTCGGGAAGTTTTGAAGCGAAAAATTGACCACCACCTAGAGATGGTTTGTGCCTGGGGTAAGGCCAACTTGGTCAGTTTCAACGTCTCAAAAACCCAAGCGTGTCTGATTTCGGCAAAGAGGGAGATCAATGACTGTCTGGTGCAATTTGATGGGAGCACTCTCCCCAATAAAGACTCCATTGAAATGCTTGGAGTTACTATATCAGACCAGCTCAAGTATCGGGGATCCATAGAAGCCCGAGTAAATCAGGCCTCCAAAAAGTTGGGCGTCTTGTACAGGGCTAGGAGATTCTTCAACAGTGACCAGCTGCTGACCCTGTACAAGTCTCAAGTCCGCCCAACTATTGAATTTGGGAGCCACCTTTGGGCTGGTGCCCCAAAATACTTGATAAATCTGCTTGAGTCTGTGCAAAGGAGAGCGATCCGTCTGATTGACAATCCGTTGTTAACAGACCGATTGCCTTCTCTGATGCATAGACGCAATGTAGGCATGCTGTGTCTGTTCTACAGGTATTTCAATGGAGCCTGCTCCAAGGAGCTAGCAGCATTGATTCCTGATGCACCGGTGCACGTGCGCGAAACTCGACGGACACGAACTGAACACCCGTTCACGGTTGACGTTGGCTTCATGAGAACGGGCCGTTTTTACGACTCGTTTTTGTGTAAGTCGGCTCGTATGTGGAACGAGCTACCGGCATCTGTTTTTCCTCCCTCCTATAATCCGAGCCTCTTCAAGGCCCGCATTAACAAATCCCTTCCTACAGCCCCTACCTTACTCCGCCTCACAACGCCGCCCAACCGGGTGGTGACATAGTTCCCCTGTCTGTGCACTGCACAGGCAGGGACACTCTTGTGAGGTGTCACAAAAAAAAAAATAAAAAAAAAAAATAAAAAAAAAAATAAAAAATAAAAAACTAAAATATCGAGACCAAAATTTAATTAAAATTTTCTCTTCAAAAAGTCTCAGGAATTACTGGGTAAAGTAAGTCAAGTACGTCCATTAACACCCTGTATATTATGTCTTACAATGTTTTTGGTGATATAGAAACTTAGATACTAAAAGATACATTAACACATAATACTTCTGTACATTGGTTAATTTTCTTTGGCCATTCAAATCTATATTTTTTCTACAGGATGATACTTAATATTAAATAAAATGATTAGGTTATAACACATTGTTTTTAAAAAATCTTTTCACCCCCATTCATTCGCAGCTATCCAGGTACGCATGCGCATATTTTCCGCGAAAGCCAAACATAATTAATTAAAATTCCATGAATTGTTGTCCCGGAGCAAACTCAAATGAACCTTTTGCCATTTCTTGACACACTTTGGAAAAAGTTTTTGCAAACAGAGCTAATCATGGTCGTTTTACTACATAGAACGGGATCCTTTACAATCTGATATCGCTAACCAAATAATACAAGTTTATTGAAGTAAATAATCCACACGAGAAGCATCGTTCTGGATTCAGTATCTTGCCAGAAATTTTTTTAAAAAATTACAAAATTCTTCAACCTTTACAATTTCACGCACAGAAATAATATTTGTTTTACTTCACGACCATTGTGAGAATGATTAACACCGGTGTAGTTTGTCCCCAAACATTTATTATATTTCCATGAAAGCGTGTACGTAATAAAATGTCTAAAAAAGAAAACCTCCGAGACATTGTTTCTTCCTCCCCATTTAATTGAATTGCTTTCATTGTTCTGTTTACCACGGAATACATATTATTCGTCTGAAATATCACTGCAAACTTGCGCCATTAAGCACTCGTTTTACCGCCTGCTAGCGACATGTGGAGATCATTTTGACTGGAACTCATACAATAAAAAATCTGATACGTGATGCCCACATTTATGCTTGCTGTTTCAAGTTGAAATTGCTCGCTTTTATGTTGGAGTACTGGCGTACGTAGGTGACTACGTTGGAGGCTTTTAGGCTCAACTAGGTTTAGTTTGGGAGAGCTTTTCTTTAACCTTAATGTCTTCCTGTGACATCACATACTGCGAGTTTGCAATTTTTGTGTAATATGCTTGTATTCGATTGTGTTTTCCATTTGTCTGGTTTTAATCTGTGAGAACCGCTGTCAAAATTAACAATTTATGATCATTACAAACCGCGGTGAATGATATAGTTTTTACACTACTGGACCATTTGTGATATCCATATTGAAACAACATTGTTTTTCTTGCTATGTCACACATACATATGTTTATTCTTTTATTTGTCGGTCAATTTTCGAGCCAGATACCATTACATGGATCTGATACCATTACATAGATAACATGAGACCATTGATTGGATAACCAACACTTCTGCCATACGTCACGCAGCGTTTAATTACGTTTTATGACTTAGTGGCGGTACCCGAATTGCCCAAGTTGAGATTGACTCAAGTCTTAGCGGCTGATGCGTGGTGGGCCGGATTATGAGAGACTAGTTTAAGGAGACCATTTGACCTCTACAGCCGTACTCTCTCGACTGTAGTGGGAAGGATGGATTCATGCCCGGTCGGTGGCTGAGTTGACATAGCGTTTGGGTCCCACCCAGGCGTAGAGTGTTCAATTCTTCGGCTGGCTAAGTCCTCCATCACAACACAAGCAAAAATTTCCGCTTACTAGTAAGAGATTTTCAAATTTAGTCAGATTATTCGTAACCTACAGAGGTTTATCTGTCATTAAAAAATAAAAATAAAATATATATATAGGTATCCGTAACTTCTAAGTTAGAATTCTTAATTCTTACTTACTCCAACATTTTTCCTTCCTAGACGTTACCCTGCTTTCTTTCCTTAAAATACCATCCATGCAGCTTCCCCAAAAATGACACTGGCTAAGAGAGAAATCATTTTCCTCAGGGCATTCTGCGTGGAGTTAATTTACAATAAATCGGAAACAAAACATTGAATCTACACCAATTAGGTCGGTGTAGGTATCAATTTGAATTCAGCGTCAGGAAGGAGCAAATCAACAACAAAGAATTTAGAAACTGTCTACCATCCCAATTAACAATGTCGGATGATGTACAAATTGACAACTTCGCTTTATAGCTGTTTAAAGATGGTAAAATAAAGTTTTATTTTTGTTCCGTTAACCCCCGCTGAAACTGTTTTCCCCTACACTTACCTACCCATCCTATAATATTTTGTCTCCCTCTTTTCTATTCATATCTTTTTCTGTCACCAATTAATTATCAATTTAATAAAATGTGGTGTATTACAAAGTGTGTTTTTCATTAAATAAATAATTGAAAACAATTTAAATCAATTATATTTATTTTTCATTTTATCTGTGCATTTTATTACCGGCCCTAACAGTTTTACAAAATTCTCTGGGCTATCATTAGCCTAGAGAATTAATGTATAACTAACAGTTAAATTTAAAAAAATATGTTTTTGTTCACACACTTACAGCAAATGGCAAAACATCTTTTTTAATGTCAAATCCGTACTTAAGAGTGCGAATCCGGCCTAAGCGGCCATTAAGGCTGTAATGCCCACTTGAGCTTTTAGAATTACTATTTAAATGGACTTTGGCGTAACGTTGGAAAATAAAGATAATAAATGTTTTTTTAATTTTTTTTTGGTTATCTGCCATTAGGTTCAGTAGAACAATTTTTTAATGTGTGAAAAGTACCTTATTTTTAAAATATCTATTATAGCTTATACGGTAGTCGAATATGCTGTTTAAATAAAGAATTAGTAAGGTCTTTGTTAGACCCCTTGAACTGGGTTGTGTAGTTTTTTTTTATGTGAATACCCATAAGAGTCGCAATTGCTTCCAACCGTATGGAGAACAACCGACTATGGCATCCCCAATTGGGGTATGTTGGGAGGCTGAGGAGAATGGGGAGGGGAAGGTGGAGGAGTACCTGGCTATTTAGATCTGGTCACCAAACACGGCTTAGCCAACTTTTTAAGAAACGATTCAATATAAGTATAAATTCATAGTTTTCAAACTCCTCACTAGAGTTTCCCTGTTCTGATGCTGTAATTAATTATATATTTAGTGTCTAGTTAATTGGATTAATATGAATACTAACATGAATTTTTAAGAATTTCAATTGCCCCCATTATTAGGCGTGCTCTATGTGTTGGTAATTAATCTGAATTTTCCAATAAAACACTCCAAAGCAAATGTTTTTGAGTTCATTGAACTGGAGTTACAGACAGAGCACTACCGAAATCAGTACTTTTAGTGGGTGGCCTACTTTTTCGCTTGTCTGAAATCTTTACACAAGTAGTTACAGTTTTCAAATTGACACTTAAAATCAATGAAAATTTTAGTTAATTGAACCAGATTTCACGCAAGACTAACATTTATCACAGACAACCGGTATTAGTATGTTAGATCAGTGTTCCGCAACCTTTTCTCACCTACGACACACCAAATTTCTTCCTAGAATTCCGCGGCACACCAAAAGCTAAAATATATAGATATTAAATTGATACACAAATTTTACAATAATTTCTTGTTTTTTTTTATTTGAAAAGTATACATATACACATATAACTATAACATATTTATTTTACCCAATCTTAATAATTATTATAAAATAATAATAAATTAATGATAAATTAATTTTAATTGTTAAATTAACCTGCGCTTGTTTCAATGAACACAAAAGTTTTATATTCGGCTCGATTTTTGACAGCGTAACCCGAAGTTCTTGGTCAAGACCTTTTAAGCATGACCGCTTATCATTTTTAATTAATAGAAGATTTGAAAAACTTTGCTCACATAAATATGTCGTTGAAAATGGAAGAAGTGTTAAGAATGCTTTGACGGAAATGTGAGGATATTCTTTTTTAACGTAAACCCAGAAAACATATAATTGATCTTCGGAGAAGTGAAGTTTTAATATCATGTCATTATTTAAATTTGTAAATTCTATTCGAATTTGCAGATGCAGTGCTTTCGTAGAATTTATTCCATTGGTAGCAAAAGGATTTCGAATCCAATCGTATTGTTCCGTATTAATGGAATAAAAATACCGACCAAATTTCTGCTGAAGCATACTTAAATTTTGTTGGACCAGATCCACAGTTAATTGTTTGTTTTCAATTGTACTATGGTTGATCCTTTGGTACATTTCCAAACATCCTTTTTGCAACTCTTTCTGCCAAAGTTCGTTATTAAGTTCATTCAAATGCTCGAATATATCAGCCATGTATGCAAGTTTGGCTATCCAGTAATTATCATCGAGGTGCTGATATAGTTTGGGCATATTTTGATTTAAAAGAAACTCACACACCTCGTGACGAAGCTCAAACAATGTAGCCACAACTTTGCCTCGGGATAGCCAACGAATTTCAGTATAAAACAATAAGGATTCATATTCGGCTCCCATTTCTGCACAGAGTATTCCGAAGATTCGCGAGTTTAGGGCTCTTGATTTAATTATGTTTACGATTTTAATGCATTCATTCATCGTGTTCAAATCCTTCGGTAAATTTTTGACCATCGATGCTTCTCGATGTATGCAGCAGTGTGTAAATTGTAACGTTGAATATTTTGTTTTACACAAGAGACAATACCCTTTTTACTACCTGTCATTGCCGCAGCGCCATCCGTGAAAAACAGCAATGCAATTGCTCCATTTAATATTATATATATTGAAGAAATCATCGGTTACTTGAAAAAATTCTTCACCGGTAGTTCGCTCTGGAACCTCCTTACAAAATAAATAATGTTCTTTAATAAAGTCCTCGTCAACGAAAAGTACAATAGCTATCAACTGTGCTTTATTTTAAATATCGGTTGTTTCGTTGATCTGAAGTGCAAATTTTTCAGCCAGTAACAGTTTTCTAATATATTGTGAATACGTCTTTTAATAGTATCCGCAGACAATGAAAAACAGACAATATTATGAAAAATATTTTGTCATTGTGTATTAAATGCATAATGAAATATTGAGAAATGTCAAATACGTTGAATTTGACCGCGGCACACCTGTGACCGGCTCACGGCACACCAGTGTGCCACGGCACACCGGTTGCGGAGCACTGTGTTAGATGATTGATAAATGCGAATAAGAATACTTAATTAATTTCCGCCTTGGATGAGAACAATGGAAATTAAAATTTATGTGGTTCGGTCTAATATTTTTTTTGAATGGCCGCATTATTAAATCAACTTAAAATTTCAAGCGGGTTCCTTTAACGTGACCCTAGAAAGACCCCCGCAATAAATCCCCTGTGGAGATGTGAAATGTTCTGTGTCCAAATTTAACAAAAGTTTTTATCGCTTGATGCCGGGGGCGCTTAATTTGTAAGATAAAATCCCAACGGGATGCGGAACAACGTCAAATGTCGGAAACGTTAAGCCTCTATTCAACGATGCAAGGCAACAACCCATAAACTGGAAAGAGTTCAAATAAAAATGTATTTATTAATAAAAAAACTACACAATAGTAAACCGTGTTTAGTTGCACATTAAACCATGTATTAGTGTGTGAATAATTAAAATCAATCACTTATAATACAATATTTTAAGAGAAAATTGTTTTAATGAGAAACTCTAGTGAAAAATATTATGGCTTAAGAAATATATATGTAATAATATAAGTTTTATCATATATTATTGTAATGTTTTTCAATTACTTTTAATATTCGGATTCCATTTGAAAATCGTATTATCGGAGACTTCAATAATTCATAGACGGTTCGTCTAGATGTCAAGGTTATTTATTTACGATAAGAATTACAAAATAGTGTTACTGGACTGAAATCCTCATTGTCAAGACTCTATTTTATTCTGAAGGAACCGCGTCTACAATCGGCTAGGTTCGGGAATCTTCTCGGAACCGTTCGGAACCTGACCTGCCATCTGTGGTATGTTGCTAAAACTAACTTTACCGACACAACGATTATTAAACGAAGATTTTATAACCCTTCATTTAAAAACAAATAGAACACCATCCCATTAATACCGTTTGGTTGGTGCGACTGAATCTGCTGATTACAACCAGTCTACGTGAGTAATATATCTATGGTCTACAATATCCACCTCAAAGTTGCTAACTAACCTTTTCCCGCAAATGTGGGGATTCTTGGCATTTCTTGATTATCCAACCAAACTGAAAAATAATATTCACATTAATTGTGAGAACGCACTAAGTTTTGTTTTCGTTGGATACGAGTTTTCGACAAAAGTCTGTTTTTATAGCCTAAAGAACCAAAGAAAAAATCCGAAAATTACTGGAAAGTGTCATAATTAATGCTAATTTCAATAGAATTTTACAGGTAAAAACTTGTGAGGAATTTTAAAATATCCCCATCTCTTGTTTGTATTTCAAAACACCGGTAAATAGTTTATCAGGTGCGGTAATGGATGCATTATTACACTTCAAAACAAGAACATTAGTGACGAGATGCTAAAGTTTTATTTACCTATTGTTATTCAATGTTATATGCGGGCAATATTAAGAATAAAAAATGTCTCGACTCCCATACAAAATACAGCGCCCCGGTTGAAAAAAAACCGTAGGCCTTTTGAGACTGGTGGCTCACAGGTCACGTCCATAGATTGGATACGTTTTCGGAAGACCCGAGAAATTAAAAATGATTTATATCTATTAAAACTTAATAAAACAATAAAAAATATGTACTTTTGTTTAATTATTATTTTTTTTGATAAATTAATGTTTTAAAGACAAGATTTTATTTATGCATAGCACAAAGGATAACAATTATTTTTATAAGCAATAATTGTTCGCCTGAAACACTCATCCACATTGAAAAAATCTCCTGATAAAAAATACATGACGCCAACGGGACTCGAACCCGTGTCCATTCGATTTCCGGTCGAAAGCTCTGACCACTGAGCTATGGGGGCTTATTTCTTACCCTTATGTAAAAAGCAGTAATTGTTGAATGAAACACTAGCATATATTGAATATTTTCTCGGGTAAGAAATAAGCCCCCATAGCTCAGTGGTCAGAGCTTTCGACCGGAAATCGAATGGACACGGGTTCGAGTCCCGTTGGCGTCATGTATTTTTTATCAGGAGATTTTTTCAATGTGGATGAGTGTTTCAGGCGAACAATTATTGCTTATAAAAATAATTACTTTTGTTTAAGTTAGAAGGTACATTAGTGATTAAAAATGAACTGGAGTTTCATATTATCATTTACAAATTGGAATTTCAAACTACTAGACCACAGACTATAATGAAAGCTACTTGAATTGCGTTTTAAAGGAGCTCTAGCAACATTTAAAAATATGTTTTTGCTAAACGTAAGGTTAACTGCGCCACCTGAATATGTCATCGCAGGTAAAAATATATTTTTTTCTCATATGGTATAGGGCAAATGATTAAACATATAGGTATTTTGAAATTATAAAAATAAATCACTCCAACCTGGTGTACACAAGACATATTCTATAATAGTATTTTTTTAGGTTTTGTAATTCGTAAATAAATTACTAATTAGGTGTCTAATTAGTTCTTCAAAAATCTTTCCTCTCAATTAAATATTTTATTTTCTTTGACCTCCTTAAAACCATGTGCAATTTTAAAATAGCAGACGTAAGTTTAGCAAGAGAATGCTTGTTTTTAAGGGTTCAATTTCATTATTCAAATAACAGTTTTAATCGAATAGCTACCGAGAAAACGTATTAACTGCCACCGCAAGGTAAGGGTTAACCTCCAAACAGCAATGAGTTTCGGGAATACTACCGCAACCTACTGCCATCTACCGGCGGCCAGCGGAAACTCTCCCTAAATACCCAAATAGGCCGGCATTATATTATTATCTCTGCTTCGTTCTGTTTTATAACTTCAAGCAGGGCTTTGTTTTACTCGGGTTACCTACCCGCTTATAACAACATTGTTTTCGGGGGTAAATGGTGGTCAAGTTGAACCTTAATTAACTTCCACCTATGACAACGATACACGCCCTCTGTGAAATAACGATCGGAGTTATCATCATCCCAAGTGAACCTTTCTTGAGTTTATCAATTCTGGGTTTTTTGTTATTAAAATAAATTATTCACTCATTGTAATCATTATCAAAGGATTTCATCTCTCTCAAAACAGATTAGAGGCGATAAACGACGAGTTGAAGAAGAAACCAAACCCCTTGGTAAAAAAATTAATTACTAAGCCAATCGGAGCTAAAACAGTAGTCAGAAAGCTGCGTGTTCAATTCCCGTCGGCGCCATGTATTTAAAAAAAAATTATATGGGTGTTTCAGGTTAATGATTATTGCTTAAAAATAACATGTTATCCTTTGTGCTGTGCATAACCAATCTAAACATTAGTTTATCATTAAAAAAAAATTTTTTTTGTACACTGCAATAAAAACCAAACAAAATAGAAGGAAATTAGACAAAATTAAACGAACCGAAAGAAAACGTTGTCAGAAGCAAATTGAGCTGAAGAAAACGAAAACAAGGTTGAATCCCTTTAATTAATTTTAATGACTCTTTAATTTTAATAACGAAACAAAGGTAATGAGTGCTTTTTTTCCCTGAACAGTGTTCTTTGATAACAAGTTCTTCGTTTTCTTAAAGTAGAATTTAAATATTTGACACTTCAAATTGAATGTTCATTGTTATGTTTTTATAATAAATTAATTATTTCTCTTCGCCTCTTATAGAGGTAATATCTGTATGTATGTTATAGAAGAAATATCTTTTCAGGTCTGAAAATTATTCCCTGTGAAGCCTGAATTTTTTTAATGTGTATTATTACCATCAGCACCAATAAAATGATAATACTAATAAATCTAAACAAAATATGAAACAGAACAAGTCACAGAAAAATAAAAAGATAACGATCACAACTAGAAATTGAATGCAGGATCTCTTTAGCTTACATTCCAAGTGCAATGTACCAGCAAGGTTTTACAAATTTGGTGTTCAGATTTGAAGAGTGATTGCCTCGTGATGGTTCACAACTGGACAATGTGATTGAAAAAAAAATATCCGGTTGTCTATTTAAATCTAAATAAATGTGTTTTTACCAATCTTTTTTTTAACGAATTTTTTAATCCACCCAACTTGATGGCCCACCCATAAGGAGGACAAATAGGAGGGGAACGTCATGTACAATCGTACAAAGCAGCCGAAATTATCATTATTATGAACACGTTACAATACATTGGTATTTGCCAAAAGTTTATCAGGAAACCTATGAATTCATTTAAAGAGCCTGCAATTCCACTTTTAACCGGATTACGAATAATTTAAAGAGATTCTTAATAAATAAACATATTTTTGTTCATTCATTTTGATACTCTCTTTATACCCCCCACTCTATATTCTCTATATAATGCGACGTGAGGCGGCTTTGGAATGGGCGTGAATATATGCGCATATTATGCCATGAAAACATCCACCAGACCAAGGACGGATTGTTTCACCGAATTCAACACGAAACATTGTCATTAAATGTTTGTTTGTTTCCTACTGTTCATAATTTTTATCAATATATCTACACTGTGCATTATGTGAATAATAAATAAAGTGGATTACCATCACTTAAGCTCTTCACAGTATAAATCTTATAACCTTTTTAGTTAATTATCTGTTAATGTAAAAAATAAAAATCAATAATTAATCAAATGGCCAATCGATTGTATAAATATCCATTTCAGCTTTTGAATTGTTTTAAACAGGATAACTATGATGTTGTTAATCTTGTCAGCTAATTACAATTTGATGGAAAGCTAAACAGATCTAGAACCGGCTTTTAACTGGGACCTTCCAAATGTCAAAAAAACAAAATGTCACTTAATGGCCATTTGATGTCTTTGTCAGAATAGAATTTCTGCGAAACAACTGGACCTGGTTCAGGTTAAACTCAGGAAATATTTCAGTTTAAAATCTATTATATACTGAAACCTGTGAAGCTTGGAAAGTCATGAACACCTGTAGGAGTCTTGTTGAAACACTGGTTGAATATTCCCGACTATGTTAAATAGATTAAAATTACTATGGATATCATTAAAATAGTTTTAATGAATTTTCTGTACGTTTCAAAATATTATAGATTTTATGAATTGAAAATCAATTATCCAAGTGCCTTTGGTTTCCAAAAAAATTTGAATGATTTAATATACAATACATATATTCCCAAACCACCAAATTGAAGAGCAAGTAGCCAAAGGGAATAAAACCTTTACGTTTAGTACCGACCGCAAACCAGAGTACCCTTTTGAACTACTACATGAATGTATGAAGGGTGTTTGCGTGATACATCAAAGCCCGTTTTATTCCTTACAGATCCCAAATGTAATATCCGCAGTTCGACTAATGGGAATTAAGTGAAGTTATAAATCACTTTACTAACGGCAGAAACCGTTTAGAAAAGAGTTTATCTTCACATTTATTATTAGATAACTGTCCTATAACCTTTACCGTTATTTTCATTTCCGTCTTCTATTTTTTCTATTAGATTAAGTCTGATTATAACTGTTTCGCATCCTTACCTTGAAGCACCTGGAAGGAAACCTTTTTGTGTAACTACTACGGCTTATTGAACGACATCCTTGTATAAAAGTTTTGCGTATCATAGCTGTTTTATGTGCAAAAACAATAAAAAAAATTTCTCAGGGAAATCAACAAATTACTATATGGTTGCTTAAAACAAATAGATTGACTCATCACACTAAAAAAATACGCATTTAACTTTTAAAGTGTATAAGGTCAACGATAAATTATCTTATCTTTGTAATAGGTATTACATGTATATAATAACAACAAGAGACACTCCATTGTAAATATGTCGTTACATTTTATATAGTTTTAGTAATTGGATACATTTTTAGTTTTACTTTAGGGTACGAAATTAACAAAAAAACATTTCATTAAATTAAAAAGCAACATTTAAATACTTAATAGGTACCTAGTAAAAGTCTCAACAAATAATAATTTTCCAACGTCCGCCATGCCCACCGCGCGAAAATGTAAAACCAACCAATCGCATATCTGAAGTCACGTGTCGATAGTCACGTGTTATTTGTCACGTATGACATTTTCATATGAAGGGGACCATTTGATATTTTCTCGCCGCCATTTGTTTTCGCATCAACTTCTCTCACGTAAAACGCACTCAGGAGTATGTACATCAGGTGTACCCCAGGGGTTCAATTATGTCTTATTGATGGTGACCTCAAAATTAACCGTAAAATTTTCACTGATTCTGCTAATTTTCATCCATCTGTAAGCACTAAATAATTGGTGTATTAAAAATTAAAATAGTGAACTATGTTTCATTATTTCCTTTGTAACATAAGACGAATTGACTACGCGTTGTCGATTAATAAATTAATATTAAATGCAGTTTGAACCAAAAGTTATCTAAATATTACTCTTGATAAAAAAATACTATTTGGATTTCATGTTTTTGTTTATATTTTGGTTTTTACAATTATTATTTATCATTTAGACATAGTTAAAGATAAATCGTAAAGAATAAATAGTATTATGTGAACATTTAAAAATATATTTGTTAGCACTGACGCACTTCCCAATGCTAATTTTAATACCATATCATGTTATTAAGTACAACTTTATTTCTATAACCTATATATACAGCTTTACTCTAATATGAAATATGTGTAGTATATTTGGAGCACTACATTGTATTCGTAATGCATTATGCGCATTGGTTCGTTACATTGCTCTTCACACAATGCTGAGATGTACGGTGGTGAGAATCCATTCAAATATTGTTTTTGATATTTTGTTCTGCATTGACTTTATATGTTTTATCTCTCATATAAGATACAGTTCTCTTTCAGATCCTGGTTGAATAACTCTCCTTTCAGAAATATTAACCGAGCGGTACCCCTTGAGATAAACCTGTTCAAAAATCGCGTCAAAAAAAACTTTTGTTGCATTTAAGTTAAATGAATTATCAAAAAAAATCAGCTTGGACTCCACTGGGCAGAGTAAGTGTAGCAATAAAAACAGAGCTTCTTCGTAGGAAATAAGCAAGGGTTGTAGATATTTACACACGGAGAAAACTAACTGATACAAAATATTCGTAATTTATTAAAAATCGTTTTCCAGTTAAAATGGGACCGCAGGCATTAAGCGAATGAATTGAAAGATTTCCTAACAAACTACAATTAAATAACGATTGTGTTTTGAAGAACGCGTTCATAAAAAATCTAATTTTCTCGCATTTCGTAATTAAATTTATCAGGATAAGTGCAGCTGCTTGAACACGTGTTCCGATACATTCTTGCCATCATGTTTTCAATGGGATTTTAATTAATCAGCCGTAATAATTTTTGTCCGTGTAGTGAAGACCACTAATTAGAATCGATACCTCGCTTTAAACAGAATTAAATAAAACATTTCAGAACCAATAAATTTCAATTTCATTCAATCCTAAAGATTATTCATGTTTTTGTCAAGATATTCGTAGATTTTGTACGGATTTTATTGTTTCATTTATGTAGATTGATAAGATCAAAGCTACTTCACGGCATTGTGTCTTAGCAATTTTGAAATAAATGTTCCCAATTCCCATTGTTTAAGACCCCATCGCATGTTTCACATGAATACACTAAAAAAGTAATATCGTCTATTTTAGACTTCTGACCCAAATGTGTGGACTATATAATAAGATAGAGTATGCTGAAGTAGACATTTTTGTCGATAATTTACATGGATTCAGAAACAATGTTCAAATATTGCTAAAAAATATGTTGAGCTGATGTATTACTTTCGTCTCTATCTGTGTCTTTTGTTTTTCTATTTGTCTCTTCTGTCTTTTACTTTTTGTACTATTTTCCATTTGAGTGAGATATCACATTATTTTATAATTTTATTTGTTTTATATTTTAATCTTTATTTAGCTGTATGAAAATTAATGTATTGTTTATCTGAGTAGATTTTTGTAATTGATGTACCTATTTGTGTATTAACTAAGTTTTTTGAACTGGATTGTTCTCATGTTAGTGAGATCGTATGTAAAAACCAGTGTAAATAAATAAATAAAAAGGTATATAAAGAATTGAGACAAAATAGGCCGTATGACAAGATGACAAGATGACAAGGTAGCCAAATCACACTAGCCTTGTAAAGAATATAACATAATCTCGGCATCCCATGTAACAACAGTCTGCCGAGAGATTTACAGATTTACATAACCAATTTCAACGGAAAAGGCAAAATATTCTAGAAAAATCTTTCCTAAATCTCAGAATCTTTTTCGATGATAATATCAGATTCAAAATATTAAAATTTAAATATGTCTTTTTGTTCCCAGTTTTTAAGTAATTTTATTCTTATTGCTTCATTTATAAGCTTTAATATACGGTGACGAAATTGTTGAATATATTTCCATGAATTACTCGTCAATTGCTTTTTATGATTTATCTGACAAAATGAAAAGAATAAGATTTTGATAAAAGCTGTAAAGTTTTTATTATTATTTTTCCCACACCCTGTGACACAGAAGGAAAAGCTCTGCTTCAGAAATCGGCAGAGTAATACTGAAAAAAAAGCAATAATTTTTTTTTAACCTTAACATTAACTGCGGAAAATAATTTCCCTCAGGGCATGTCATTATTTGAAATGCTGTGTGGAGGGTCCTTTTAAAGAAAGGAAAGAGATAAAGTTCTGGGAAGGTAAATGTTTGGTAAGGAATATATGGATCAGTTTGTCCACGCGTGACATTAAATCCTATATGAAATATGCTATAATGCAACTCTCAGTCAAATGTTCTCATTAGCAACATTGTTCAAAATTTGCGAAAATTGAAAACGTCTATAAAAATTACTGAATTTTAAAAATATCCAAGAAAACACACCAAAACAATTAAAACTAAACTCATCATTGTAAAATTGAGTATATCAAATTTCCTTTAATTTTTTACACAGTAAATAAAATATTTTAATAGTATTTCCGAAGAAGGCAATAGAAACAGTTTAGTGCTATTACATTTTATTATATATGTATATAAATATATATATAATCCTTATTATAAAACACCCGTCATATCATTAAAAATAGCAGTAACTTTATTAATTAAAACAATACTCACATTTCTTTAATGTTACCTCATCCTAGTACTTAAAATGGGTATGTTATTATGTGTACAGCCTGTAATTAATATTAGGTTTAACTCGTACTTCAAACTCAAAAGTAAGTTCTCTTCCTTGGCACAGAAATACTTTTTACAGGAACTAAAATATATTGGACAGTGAGCTTACAATTAGAGGCAATATTGCGTACGTTGAAACGTGTTCCACTATTAAAATGCGATAAGCGGTGCGCGTAAACCTGATTAGATAGTTTTAGTTAGAGCGTTGGAAGTCAATTGGAAGTAAAAAAATGGAACCTAATTTATTGACCGACCGGTTTCGTTTAGTTCAAATATCATCAGGGTGCAAATTAATACTTTGTCAGTGTCGTACCAGTATTAATTTGTACCCTAATGATGTTTGAGGAAAACGAAACATATCGGTTGGTAAATTAATAAAAAATCATGGTTTTATAAACAATATATATTTTATTTTATGAGATATGTCAAACCATTAAGTGATTGCTTTCTACATTACTATAAACTATAATATATATTTTTTAAATACTGCACATGGAAAATACTTTCAGTACAAGGTACCTATACAGGGTGTCAATGGACGTACTTGGCTTACTTTAAGAGGAAGCTACAAGCCAAAAATGTGTATATTCTTGGTGTACCTTATAAACGTTCGATTTCAAGCACAAAACTAGTTTTTATTTATTTTGTAAATAATTTTATAAGAAAGCAAAAAGTGAATCAAGTGAAACTGTCACAGATTATATAAGCTATAATACTGTGTTTTTAAAAAGTTGTTTCCTTTATGCGTTCATACATTTCTATTGAAAAAAAATTTTTGAATTTTTTTTAGTAGTTTACATATATATTTTTTAATGAGTTTTTTAAAATTTTTTATTTGTATTCTACTCAAGCGAAAACGATAGGAAAACCTTCAATATATCTAAAGCATATTTTTTGGTATTCATAATGCACCTACACCAATTCGTTAAAGATTAATCAAAATCGTGATTTGGCATTAAGCTTCGTCTTAACCAGTGACTCTGAAATTATTACGAATCAAAATTGTAATGAAAATTTTGGTCTCCCATGACATTTTTGTAGGTTTTTTTTTTCAACAAAAACTTAGTAAATTAGTAGGAATTGGACAGCTGGGGTCGACGTCAGGCTTAAGGCGGTTGCTGAATAATCAGTGACTAAAAACAGAAAAAGTTTTAGAACAAACAAAAAAGTTAATTTTTAAAAAATAGTTACCGCAAAAAAATATTTCATTTACATTTTATTACTCCAAATAATGTCAGGAATCACCTATTAAAGTAAATCACGTACATACCCTTCTGAGAAACTACCGGCATGAATTATAAAGTTGTTAGACAAAATAGGATTAATTATAATTATTAGCGTTTAGTCCCTGAATATTCAGTGCTTCCCAACCATCCCTTACCCCAATAAAAAATTATTGTCTATTTTTTTCCTCGAAAATATAATCCGCATTGAGCGATTCAATAACCTTTTATATATCCAGCTAACACTAAAAAACACCCTAATATAATGGAAATTCCTTCTTCTTCTGGCTTTAGTAAGATTAGATTGTTAATATTAATTTTAGTTGTAAGTTGCTAAATATGTAAATACTCGTATATATGTCTTTAAGATAGTAGTTATAGGCCTTAGTCGTAAATCACTAGATATAAGTCTTAGAGATAAGTCAGTAGTTCTAGTATTAACTATTTAAGAAATACCTATATCTGTACAGCGCCCTTGAGGTGATTTCTCACGAAAACGGCGCTATATAAATTAGCCAAATATTATTATTATTATTGTTGTTAATTATTTCGATAATACCTTTGTTTAAACGATTTTTTGTCTTTTTATTATGTTTTTACGTGAAAACTATTAATAAAAGAACCACCGATTTCCAGTTTTCCAAAAAGACTAGATACATATTTTTTAACTTTATATTTTCAACTAAAACTTCAAATTTATCATTACTCACGAAATGCAAATTTCTAAACAGAAGGACAAACTTTGTGAATAATAATACCTTCAAACGTACCTGACATGGTATAATAGTTGTCACAAGTTATCCCATTCCTCTTAGGGATTTCACCGCCTGTCTCCAAGGCTCTAGACCAGCGATTCCCAACCTGGGAAGTATCGCCCACCACTGCCACCAATGGGTGATTTGTAGTGTTGAATTTATCTGGCAATGGATGTTTGATTTTTTTGTTTTTATTTTTGTTAACTTTATTTATTCTCATTTCTTTACACATATAATACATAATAACAAATAGTATAAACAAGAAATGAAAACCCACTAAGGCACTGTCTGAGTGTGGGTAATACGTATAAAACGATTACTATATTTCCAAGTACCTAAAGTATATATTTTTTGCTTTTTCTGTTTTCATTTATTTTGAAATTATTTTTGTTTTTAAATACATATTTTATTGTTTATAATATAAATTATTTACGAATATTAAATAACTTTATTTCTTTGTGTAATGAGAATGTTTTATTTTTGTTATTGAATACAAATATTGGATTACAGCGACATAGGTAGGCGTAATTCATTTTCAAAAGAAAGGCATGTCTACATTGTCTACTGTATGTCCAATGTCCAAAAATACTAAAATTGGATTTCGGAAAAAAAGGCTGATGCAGTATTTTACCCTGTGACAGCCGTTATTAAACTAAGTAATTCTGGGGGGAGGGCATCGAAAGAATATGGTTGAAATGTGATCAATGGTCTCAAAAAGATTGAAAACCTCTGTTCTAGACTCTGGGATCACAGGAAACTGCTTGGTAATCTGACGGTATGGCACCGTTAGATGTAAATATTGTAAATAGGGACACGCTCTCAATTTGTCAGTTTGCATTTGTGTCACCGTGTTACTGCCACCAAACCTGTACGTCATTCTAAATGTGCATATTTAAACTATATGTAACGATTGGGCTACATTTACAATAATACATATTGTTTGATAGTAGAAATTTTATTCTCTGATGAACCACTTCAGTTATTTATTTTCAGTTCAGTAAGGATTTTTTTAAAGTATTTTGGTGTATTTTTGAACTTAATTGCCGTGCTTTCAATTTTTTTTTTAAATCTGTTTTAAATAAATTTATAAATCTAAAATAAAACATAGCATTGCAAGTAATTAATACACGCCTACCTATCAAATTGATAATTATAGCAACTATGTAACCCTTAGCATAAAAACCAACATAATATGTTTTTGTTGAATCGAGAATTAAATTTCCAGTACAAAACTGTGTTTGCGAAATTCACATGGGACGGAGACCTACGATGCCAGGCGAGTGTAAAAAAGACCAGGCTATTGGGCTAAACGGAACATTTGCTTACATTCGGAGTTGTAAGGAAGGCGCTTCTAGTTTTCAGACAAATCCAGGACATTGTAAAATGTTGTAACTACTTAAAATATTGCGCGCAAATGTAATGCCTTTCAGTAGCTGCCGCTAAAGTGTCATGCTGGCTTAACGGGAACAAAAGTTAGTTCTCCTTACTTATAAAATTGTGGATAATGCTTTGATTTTTAATTAACTTAACTCGTTAACTAACTAACTAACCATTACGCCGTTTCTCGGGGTAGGTAGAGAGCACGGACTGTGAAACAACTCGGTCTTGGCACACACTCCTTGCCTTATTCACATTCATACACCATCTTACGTACTCTTTTATTATTCTGACTCGTGGTATAGCGAAATTCAAGAACAAGTATATGGTTTATTTGAGTCATGGCAATCCTCGGGCATCTTTATTTATTCTACCATTCACATTTGTGTTATAAATATTATATTAAAATTACAATCCTTTCATCATTCATTTGCTCTACATGCCTTCATGGTTCATCGTATTACTTTATGGGAAATTGAATTTAAAAAAAGGAAATAATAAAATATCGTTGATTGGATTTGGAGAGTAAGATGCCGCTTTCTATGTAGCCCTAAAATAAAAGACAGCAATGTGGAATAAAATTGTAATGAGAATTTGAAAGGAAAACTTTAAGTGTTTAGAATGTTTATTGCGATAGTTTTCTGTTAGTTCTCTGAAGAGGGTCGCGGTTCTTAGAAGTTTAGAAACACTTTTTATCTGTATTCTATTTGGGGAAATTTGTGACGCCAAAGGAAATGGATAGGGGATTAGAGGAAGAGGATGCGGTAACTAAATAAAGTGGAAAGCTTTGGAAATATATCTACCACATAAAATTTCCAATCGTCAGCAAACGTGCTGAAGCAATATCCTTACCACAAAATGTAACAGTGTGCAGATACAGATATTATCAACAATCAAAATGGAGGTCATATTAAAATTGCTTTGAAGTGACAACTATCAAAGTTACCTTGTATAAGATGCAGTTTTGCGAGTTTATCGAGTTTTGAAGGAAGTTTTGTCAAAAAATCCATTAAATACTTTTTTTATTGAGTAAATTGTATATTTTTAACTTGATCTCTTGAAAGTCTACTTTCGCTATGTGTTTTACAATAACCTTTAACCTGAAATTATTTTCATTACAGTATCATTATTTTATCCACTGGAGTGATTGGTGTCAAATATATACATTTACCATATTATTTAATTAATACCATCCCTCAAAATATTACTATAAAAACACATGTAACTGCTTTTGCTTTTAGAATTCTCCGTTTATCCCATATTTTCAGGTTCTATAAATATGGTACATTATGACAAGCGATCTCTCAAAACGTGTTTTAAAAATGGCAAAATATGCCAAAAAATCACTCCAGTGGTTATATTTATAGTGGTTATATTTAAAAGTGTGCAGGTCGTATTCGGGCTCTGAGAGATTATTTACAACATCAACAACTATATAAAAAATATGTATCTAATATTGTAGTCCCTATGAGACCTTCCAAGGGTTTAATATCATTACAAACAACGTTTTGATTCTGAACGATTGTCTCAACAAAGAAATTAAAAAACCATTTTCTGAAAGCCCGAGGCAATGAAAATAACATTTAACAACACATAAATTTTCAAACAAAAAGGCCTTGTTAAAATAAATGTTCGTAACATTTTTAGTAACTGTTTTCATTCAGTTAGCGCGGTGATTGCCGCCTTAATTAAACGGCGGCATTTTGTTAAAAATTTCACTCAATTTGTAACATCTACCTCTGTAGCGAGCTTTCTAGCTTTTGCCAACTAGGCCCCGCGAGTGGAGAGTAATTAACTTCACGTTGTTATTAAGTTTACTCTCAACATGTGCGCGTACAATGCAAGAAGTGTTGGGAAAAGCAATTCGGACTCAGCTTTATGAATTAGATAATTTTATTTACGTAATTGTAAAAAGCATTCACTTTGTGGCTCATCATAATTTACAATAAAAACACATAAATTTGTTTTTGACCACTATAGTTTTATTTTCACTCTACCGGTTTCTGAAGAGTGAAAATAAAACTATAGTGGTCAAAAACAAATTTATGTCTTTTTATTGTAAATTTTATTTACTGTTGTTTTATTTCGTGTATCTTACAATCTGTCAGGTTATTGTTGAACACACAAACTGTCTTGTGGAGAAGTCTTGTATTTACATAAGGTTAACATTGAGATCTCGTCATGAGACTATTTATATGTGAAAACACAAGATAGACGTAATATTAATTATTGTTCTCATTAGATCTTATCAGTGCGTCATGGAAAAATATAACTCTTCAATTTGTCTACTGACTCTGTCTGTTTTAATACATGGCAAAATCTTATTAATTAAACAGATGTATCAATCTTGTGTATATATTTTATAAACTCATTTTTACAATTTAGATTTATGGGTGTTAGGTGGGGTACTATATTTATAGGAACGCTTACAAAGATACTTTTAAGTATATTTACAATCATTTAACAGTCACAATTAAATTTTGAAATTATAACGAGAAAGTGTAGAGCAAACACGAAAGTACTTCGCGAGCTGTTATAATCTCGGCAATCAGGAAAGGAATGAATCTGTTCCAAATAATTCGGCCCGTTGCGGTGCAGGAGACTTAACGTCAATCATCATGCCGACTATTGATGGACGAGCCGCGAATATAAGGTACTCTATCGTAAGGTCGCTGCTGTGTGCACTTCCCAAAGATACTTTTATCAAAGTTTTCACCAAATTAAAAATGAAAAGTTATTTTTGTTCCACGTACCTACGCGCTATTCAATGTATCAACCAATCGTGAAAATTAAAATAAAACTATTTAACGTGAGCAATTTTAATTTTATTTTAGTGTATATAACAGTTTTTGGTAAAATGAACATATTAAGTGAACACACACTAGGCAATTGATAATCAATGAAATGTAACAAAATTAGCCTTTTTCGGTTGGGATAAATTTCATTCATCGATACATTTGACATTTTCGGAAACACTCATTCACGTCATTGCAAAATTGAAAGATTTCGTTGTATAACGAAAGAGATTTATCGCATCAATTCGAGTCTCAGAATAAGATTGCAATCTTAACTTCTTACTTTTCGCAATAAAAGTATCTATCGATCTGCAACAAAACTATTTATATACAGGGTAAAGGGAATTAAATATTTCAGACTTTAAGCGATTGACACAAGGCAAGATTTTAGTCATACTTAGCCACACGTTTTTAAAACTTGTGATTTTGTACTGAGTACTAACTGAAAGAAAAAGCTCTCTCCACATAACACGTTTTAGATCGATCACTTACACGCTTTTATCAAGCTGGGATTCTCCATTCTCCTGCACACAGGATCGTTTATGGTAATAATTCTAAGCGGCTAGCAGCTAGCGGCTAGTGTGTAGGACGGAAAGGTTATCTCTTGACGAGGATTCAAAGAACATCTCTTCAGCGCGTATCAGCGGTTAGTTAAGTGGGTATTTTGAGAGTTTGAGTGAAGTGGAGGACATTAGAACTTGAAATGTGTCGGGATTAAGGTTAAGGGAGTGTTGTCAGACCGTAAATAATCATTGTTGATAAAATAACGATACTCTTTTCAATAGCCTACGATCAGAAGGAACGTTTCAGTCTAACTTAATATTTCAGTCAGAGGTAAGGTTTTGGTCAAAAGTAACTTTTCATGTCAGACGTAATTTTTCGGTCTTAAGTAGCGTTTCGGTCAGACGTAATATTTCGGTCAGAAGTAACTTTTCGGTCTGAAGTAGCGTTTCGGTCAGACGTAATATTTCGGTCAGAAGTAATTTTTCGGTCTGAAGTAGCGTTTCGGTCAGACGTAATATTTCGGTCAGAAGTAACTTTTCGGTCAGAAGCAGCGTTTCAGTCAGAAGTAACGTTTTAGTCAGAAGTAAATTTTCAGCCAGACGAAAAATTTCATTCAGAAGTAACGTTTTAGTCGTTTTATTTTAAGGCAATCATAATCAATCAATATTTAACAGACAATCCCCAGAAGTGTGGTCTGTGCCAATTTAAAAGAAACTGATGTCGACAGTCCAAGATTGATTTTTAGACCAGTGGTGGGAAACCTGCTACTTTTTGGTGCGGCCCGTGAGCACTTTTAGTACGGCCCGCTGACCATAAAAAAAGAGTATAAAAATTAATTTCAGAACGCGAGGACGCAGTTTTCTTTCACGGTGTTTCAGATATATTTTAAGACATTATTACAAAACTCAGAGAAAGGTATAACATAGATGACCGGTACTTACGTATGCACCTACGTTACTTGAAAGCATTTTAGACATTTAAATGGCGATCTTACATACTTTTGTAATTTTATTATTTTAATAATAAGATATTAAATGCATAACGATGAATTATGACTGTAATGCTAATTAAACTGGAGACTCGCTTACAGATAAATTACAGTTGATGGATTTATCTGCAGACGCATTTAAAAAGTAAACCATTCTCTTATGTGAAGTTTAAGTTTGCGCAGTTTTAAAATTCTAGTTGCGGACTATGTGTTGCAAAAATCGGAGGAAAACATTTTCGTGTTCTTGGTGGATTTTTTAATAAAGTTGGGAACTCGCCCAAAGTGTCTTTAGTTAAACCAGTTTTGTGTTCAGAACGCAATGATAAAATCCCAGTGTGAATAATTCATCTGCTGATTGATCATGTGCTAACATAACCGTTTTCAAAGTAGATTTATAGAATCCAAGATGCCGACCGTGTGCTGCGAACATTTGAGGAAACCATTTTTATATGCTTAAAAATTCCAATTGCTGACGCATTTCGAAAGAAACCGTTCGCATTATCCAAGTGGAGTTTGAATTCTAGTTTCATACCATAATACTGCAAAATTTGCTTGTTCCGCATTTAACGATTATTTAAGCCCGTGGATTATTTGACGTGGAGTTATTCCTAAGTTTAAAACAGTCTTGTGTTTTGAACAAAACTTAAAATTCAATTTCCGGACTGCGGAGGAAACTACAAACATCCGTATGGCCCCCGACGACGAAAAGTAAGCCGCAAACTGGAAAAAAATGATAAACGGAAATTTATAATCAATTTCAATAAAATTTTCGTATTTTGTAGCTTACTGCACAATACATTTCCACTTTGTATGTCCTATTTCAAATTGAACTTGAAATGCTTTCTTCTACAAAAAAGTTAAAGGTTTTGAAGTCACCTATTACAAAAAACTAATAAAAAGTTAGATAATGTTACGCCTCTTCCCTAAATTTCTTGTAGATTAAATTAGTTTTCCTTTCTTATCATCTCAAATAACTCACAATAACTTATATTTGCGCCGCGCTAATAGAAGATCGTATAAAAAATTCAATCAGGGAGAATGTTTAGTCAGCAAATAGCATTTTGGGACTTCGTTAAATTCCGTATTTACTTGGCAGAACTCACAATCAGAGTAATCTCATCTTAAGTACTGTAACGCAACCGCCATAACGCCAAAATATAACTAAATTACTAAAACAAGTAGTAACTGAAAATAAGTATGTTATGCTAATAAGCAAAATGCATATTTTTATGTAATGTATGAAAATATTTCAACAAAAGGATAAGGAAGACAATATTAGTGATTTCTAAACGAAAATCTGAAATAGAAAAATCAGAAAAGGAAACGGTCACATCTGGGACTCGAACCCAGGACCCTTGTCTTTCCGGGACAGTGCTCTACCGACTGAGCTAATGGGACCCTATTCCCCTCGGTCACTTTAAACTAGAATTTTTTTTGAAATCACTAATATTGTCTTCAATATTTAAATATTACATTTTGAGGTTTTACTCAATACAGTTATTCCGAAAAATAAATATTCATTCTAGACTTGCAAAAAAGTCAACAGATGTCGCACATTAAAAATAAAAAATAAGATAGGTTTATCTAAAAAGACGCTGTCTGGATTGCATTTAGTTCGGGTTGAATCTTGCGATCATACATAAAGATAGTTGCCAATAAAAATGTGCGGTGAAAAAATGAAGACAATGTTAGTGGTTCTTATTCGAAGTATGATACAGTTAAAAGTGACCGAGGGGAATAGGGTCCCATTAGCTCAGTCGGTAGAGCACTGTCCCGGAAAGACAAGGGTCCTGGGTTCGAGTCCCAGATGTGACCGTTTCCTTTTCTGATTTTTCTGTTTCAGATTTTAGTTTAGAAATCACTAATATTGTCTTCAATATTTAAATATTACAATTTGAGGTTTTACTCAATACAGTTATTCCGAAAAATAAAAAAAGGAAAAGGATTTATATCTAACTAGCTGAGGTGTACCCGGCGTTGATAGAGGATTTATGAATGGTTTAGGGTAAAGTTTTTGATGTTGTGAATTCTAGAGTACCTACCTGTCAACTGGGTGTATTTTTAAAAGTAGAAATACGATCGATAATTGTATTATAATAAGTATTTATTTCACTTGATCATGCCATGTCTTCCTCGGGCGTCCTAGATTTCTTCAACCATTCACTAACAAGTCTTAGATTGTCTTCAAACATCTTTCTTCGTTTGTAACGTACGCCTCATTTTATCACAAATAATATTTGTGTCTTTTTTACCATTCAATTCATGTAAAATCATCAAATCCACATTTATGCTATTAAAAACCAAATTATATCTACCATAATTCGATAAAATAAAACAATTATTTTATTTAAAACCACGATTTTTTTATTAATTTATTAACCGACCGGTTTTGTTTACCCCAAACATCATCAGGGTGCAAATTAATACAAGATCAAATATCATCAGGGTGCAAATTGAGCTAAACGAAACCGGTCGGTCAATAAATTAATAAAAAATCGTGGTTTTAAACAAAATAATTGTTTTATTTTATTAAATATGTCAAACCACAGAATGATTGCTTTCTACAATAATGACTATAATTCGACTCCATATCTCAGTCATCCTCGGGCGTCCTCGACTTTCTCTTACATTAACTATTTTATACCACATTGTTAATTTCAAAAATCTACATTATTTAGAATTTAATTTGACTTCGTATCATGAGATGCAAGGCCCATGTAAGCGCAAGGAGTAAGATCAAGAAAGTTAGAATTAAATAATAGAAATTCAAATAGACAAACTTCAATCAGTGTTTAATGCAGCAGCACGGCTCATAACCGGGGTTTCAAAATATTCGCACATTTCAGAACACCTTCGTAACCTTCACTGGCTCAAGTGCCCTGAAAGAATCCAGTACAAACTGTGCTGGATGGTGTTTAAATCCATCAATGAAATGGCCCCACCCTACATCTCTGAACTATGCGTCCCGGAAAACACTGGTCTGAGGCAGTCAACTCTTAGATCAGCAACATTATCAGCTGTAGGCAGACTGATAGAACCTAAGCGCAAGCCAAATACTAAGTTTGGTGATCGCGCTTTCGGAGTATCTGGGCCGAAGGCTTGAATAAACTTCCTCCGGAACTAAGATCCATAACAAGTCGAACAGAATTCAGGTTTAAACTAAAAAAAATATACCATCTGTGAGAAAGTCCAGTTATATCCAATTTTCTAATTATGTCCTAAATCCTGTATCTAAATTTCGCTAATAAACAATTAGATAATTTTAATTAAGTTTTATTCTCAAGTGACCTACCAGGTAAGTATTGTACTTTATATATCTCCATAAATAGTTAGTAATCACATAGATCACTGTAAAAATGTATTATAAATTTGTACAGCGCCCTTGAGGTGATTTTGCAAAAAAACGGCGCTATACAAGACATCCAATTATTATTATTATTATTTTATTAGATGTATTTCAGAATACAGGTTTTTTGCCGCTTTCCTTTGCTATACAAGCCTTCTTTTCATTTTTTACGCCGGCTTAATCGTAAAAACAACTTAAGTAAACTTTAATAAACTTTTAAACTGCATTTTCAAGGTATTTTAAATGAATTATAAGTTATTTTATAGTCCTGCATTCTCACTCAGCAATTGCCTTTCGATGAAATTATCATTTACATTAATATTTAGATATAATATTTACAGCTACGTTTGTAATAATAATTGAAACCGCATGATATTACATGATATAGTTTGTATCTAATAAAAATTCTAGAAATAAGAAATGACTTTCCATTACTTATTTGCAAAGAAAAACTGTTCATAAATAAATCTTTACTATAAGGCATCTTCATAATTTAATTCAAAACTTACCATAGTTTGTGAAATAAATATGTTTGCAGAAATATGCGTAGGTGGAATGTACAACAAAAAAGATTTTTCCTCATAAAGTTGCTTTAGGCATTGTATAATTTTTCATCTTGCAAGAAACGAATCACTATTTATGATATTATTCGATGCTTTTTGGTGTACCTCATCCCAAAATCAGACCCAATTATCTTATTGTAAGTATTTTATCTTTTGGAGTAGATGAAAACTCCTCCTAGAAAAATAGTACAGCATGTAAGATTATTCCCATACAAAAAGCATTGGTTTTCACCGCACGGGACCATGAATAATGTATCGAAGACCGTTGACTTTTAGGATGAGGAATAAATTACCGTCTTTAGATTTTCTATTTATTTGGGAATATTGGTTTTGGACGGGACTTTGTGGAAATCCCGTCTCAAATGTCAAACTTTGAATTCCTTGTGACTTTTGACCGACACTTCTATAATGCCGTTTTAACCAACTCGCTGTGTTTTCTAGTATTTTCTACAGATTTTTCTGGAATATCATGAATTATAATTGATAGACTCTCCCATTTATTTTCTCAGGAATATTTTACCATACTGTACCTATATTGAAATTCAGATGTTTAATATATTTCCAATATTGTAAAATTAAATATAGAAATATATATAAATAGCGTTAGATTTAGTAAGCAGCGTTTCCTTTTTATGTGACACCTCACAAGAGCGCCGCTGTTGACACAGTGTAAAGGCAAGGGAGCTATGTCGCCATTCGGTTGGGCAGCTTTGTGAGGCGGATTAAGGTAGGGAATGCAAGGAGGGATTAATTAATGCGGGTTTAGAAGAAGCCCGAATTATATGAACGATGAAAAACAGATGCCGGTAGATCGTTCTACATAAAACGAGTCGAAAAAGCGGCCCGTTCTCATGAAGCCGACATCCAGTTAAATTGATTTTTACACCTGTTCTACAATATTCTATTACTAATCGAAGAAAGCTTAATGACATGACAATTAAGTAATTTCGTTGCACAGAATCACAATGAATAAATTAATTATTTATACCAAAGGCGCGCGGGGAGATCCAGCTGTCTTCGACCCTTCAAACATTTGCATTTTGTTGAAATGAGTGAAATGATGCAACTACTACCATCGTGCCAAAAGGATTAAAACTAACTAATGAATCATTCAATTATTACTCTGCCTACCCGCTAGATTCAGATTACGAAAGACAACAAAATACAAACATGAAAACAACTACAAATAAATTCGACGATCTGATTCTACTACACTTTGTTCTACACAAAATTCTCATTTCTGAGCACAAACTGCCTCCTGTTTTATATTATGTTTTAGTTTTAATATTCTTGTTTTGTCCTGTCCTGCTGTTATTTTTATTCTAAGTTTTGTCATTACTTTGTATAAACAGCGTATTTAGTGTTATAATATTAAATCTGTATTGGGTAAGGCACACTGTAGGAATAATTTTAAGAACCACTAAGTTTGTTATACGAGTAGTTAAGCGCACTTGAAGTGAAATGACACTAAACTGCGCTATATAAATGCCATGTTATTATTATTATTTTTACGAGATTGAAAATGGTATCATTTTAGTAAAAGCGTCAATATAAAAGTTTGCACAGTTTACCACAAAGAATAATGTTTAGAATACATTATTAGAATTTCTTAGAAAAAAATATTCTGATGTACCATTTCATTTCATCTGTCAAAAACATTATTTTCTTTATAAATTGTTGACTTTATGTTTTAAGCTGATTTAATTCTGAATCGTAAATTATATCTCTCCGATTTTTTCGCTAAACCATTTAAGGTTTCTTTTTGTAGATGCCTTTCTTCTCGTAATTTATTTTAAGGGCGTCTCATCACTTCGCCTGTGTGGCAGTTCATTCTAATATCAATCTTGCTTGAGATCTAAATCCGCGTCTACTTTTTTTACATTACCCGTACGTTCCATTTATTTTATATACGGAAAAAATATTATTTCTTGTTGAACAGTAGGTCCTCTTTTAAAAAAATCTGAAGAATAACATGTTAAAATTATTTTTCTTGATATCTATCGCACAAGTGTTCCCGTTCCACATTTCAAAAACATAATTGTAAAAATTATGCAGTGGTGGTTCGTGCAATGAGGCAGGGAAGGCTGTGCCCCCTTAAAAATATGGGAAAAGGGGAAATAGATACGCTTATCCATACATCGAAAATTTCAATTTAACATTACCAATTTGTATATTGCACAAGCTCTAAAGTAATTTCAATTAAAATATTACCCTGTTTTCGTATATTGGTAAATGTATGTAACTCATCATATTAGCGTGACGCGGCCGGCCACACATGAATTTCAGCTATATTTTCCGCTACAATAAATAAATAAACCCGCTGCCGCGGTTTCAAAACTTCAACGTTTTTTTTAATAACAAAATGCGCCACTTTCGTTTGCAACAATTCTAAACCGTACAGTCATTACGATAATAATACAGATATGCTAGTGGGGTAGAGATGAGGCCAGCCTCCAAGAGCCACTGGTTTCATGAAGGCGGAGGAGGAAGGGAAGTCAAATGGGACTGTAACCAACATAGTCACGTTTATTTTAGTTTGAGGCGCGCCTCAATCAACGAACACTTCCGAAGTAGAACCCATAATTTAAATTAGCTCTAGTGTCAATTTTTTTTAGTTTTGTGATGTGTGATGTACGCGGCAGTACCTACGGGGTACGGTTATTATTTAGATTAAGTAAGTATGGCAATTTTGCAATTGACAGGATCTATCTTGTGTTTGTGTCTAGTAATTAACACGATCATGTTTGTACATAATTATTATGGTTTCACGTAGGTTTTTTTAACAAAGGGTTTTTCAAATGCTTTTCGACTACCACCCTAGTAATATAGTAATATGCCCGTATTATGGTAGTCAAATGGATTTTGGTTCTGAATAGTGGTTAACTCCTCGAACCTAGATAAAATAATATCATTTCGTCAAGTATTCCCACCTGACTTCACTATAAAATAGATTCCCTAATTTTTAACGTATTATAAAATGAAATATTGTTTATGAAAGCAGGTAAAAGATTCTTCAAGATTATATGATAACGAGCATGAGCAATTAAAATTTTTAACGTTAACGTTTTATTTTTAATTTTTACGTGGCATAACCGATAGTTTTTTGTTTGTAAACGATTGGAAGCCATCGAACAGGACTCAAAACACCAAACAGATGTGTGAAAGAATTTGATCGAGTTATTCATGATACTAGGTCTCTGTGACTAGAATTTTATAACCGCACTTCAAACAGACTTTCGCCTCGGAACAGATTTTGTCTAGTGAGGCGGGTAAAAGAAAAGAAAACAATGTAAACAACCATGAAATTAAATAAACGCCGGGGTTGCCGGCACTGAAACTGAAAAACTGAAAAACACGAGAATGGTTTCCTTCGAATTGCGCAAGCGGACAAATCCAAAACAAGAATTTTATCGTTACGTTTTGAACACAAAACTGGTTTCAAGAATGAATCTGTATTCACGAGTCCCAATTTTCATTAAAACTTTACTCAAAACACTAAAATTTCATGAGGAATGCTAATGATTATAGAAAAATTAGGCAAACCTTGACCGGATAAAACTGTTTTGGTTTTCATGTGAATTCCCAAGTCAGTTTCAGTACCAACTGCTACAAACCGTCTGGAGCCAGTGAGAATATGGCTTTCCGAATTGTGGTATGTTCTGTGGCTGAATGTAGAGAGTAGAGGGGAACTTGGCTATTCAGATCTGGTCACCAAACACGGCTTAAGCCATTTCAAGCAAAGTTTCAATTCTGAGTGATGGTCTTATACCAGGGTGATACTGAGAGTATTTTCCTCTTTGGAACGTAATTAAATAAATTTTACAATACATTATGTACCTATATATTGACGAAAAATGGCAATAATGCCTTGGCAATAATGGAGGTCTAAGCTAGCAGACGAATTGAACCCACGACGCCTAGGTCAGAATCCTATGCGTTTGTTCACTACTGACCGTTCTATTGAATTAAATCCAATATTATAATGCTTTTTAAGCAACACACTATTTTTAAATGGATCTATCGCGCGTGATTTATTCGCGAGTCATTTATACAGGCGGTCCATTTGATAGATTCCCCTCTCAACAGGAGGATTGCAATCTTTAGAGCACAGGTTTCAGGTAGGTATTTTGTTATTTTCTATGGGTATTACAATGGAAGATGCTCCAAAGAACTAGCGTAATCGATTCGGAGCATATCTAATCTGAAACACGCCAAACTCACGCCCTACATATTTACACGTTTGACATTTGTCACATGAGAAAGAGTCGCTTCCACGACGAGTTCTTGAGTTCAACAACTCGGCTCTGGAACGACTTCCCTCCTACAACTTCACTCCTTCCTCTCCTTAAAAAGACCCTCCACACAGCATCCCCAGAGTTGACATAGGCCCTAAGGGAAATAATTTTCCTCGGGGCCTCCTCCTGGAGTTAATATAAAAAAAAAAAATGTATTCCGAAAATATAAATACACTAAGAAATACCTATTTTCGTTTGTTTTCCATTGGCAAAATATCTCATTTCACATTCTACCAATTCAAAAAATAATAATAGTAAGCGATCTTTTTTACGTTTCCGGGTACTGTAAAATGGGGTGACTAACTCAATTTTTAACTTAATAAAAAAAAATAATAAATAAAAAAATTTCAAAAAATTTTTATGTAATATATTATATTTACAGCACTATCTAAATGCATTAAAAAATCTGTCTTTAAGGAGTCAAAAATACATTTAAAAACGATCCTAGTAAGCTTTCGGAGTGGGGCAATTCTAATATATATTATGATTCTATACGCGTATTAAGATGATACGCCAATCCCCAAAAATTGTACGAATATCGTAGTTGTCACATAATATATGTACACTAATAAAATTTCCAATATAAGTGAAAAGAAATTATTTTAATCGTTAAGAAATTTATGAAATGCACTTATATTATTCTGTCTCAAAAATATCTTACAAAAACTTAATATTCAACCGACATGTGTATGAATAATGTGAAACTAGCAAACAATTAATTTGACACTTATTTTGTTGCTTTCAAAAAAATCATGCAAGAAGCGAGTAATTTAGGAGTGGTATCGAGAATTATTTCAAATATCCGCGTTGATCAAAGTAATTCAAAAGTCGTAGAATATGGCGTAACTATTTTGGGTGGGATTTTTTCGTTAAATCTGGAAATACTGTCACGATCATTAAACAAAGGTCTGCTAAGTGCATTAATATCTTTTTGCGTGAAAAGAATTTTCCAAATTGATAACGAAGACACTTTCTCGCCGCAAATAAAATAAAAAGGCGTCACGTCACGTGAAATTTGGGGACATTGACTTGAATGTCACGTCGTAATGACATATTATTTATAGTCCACAAAAAATAAGTCCCGAAAGTTTCATATCATACTTAAGTTGTCAGGATACATCAATTTCTGACAACATACTCCCGATATTATTTCTGAGATTTATTTATACTGACGTGTTTTCTCCTCGCTTCCGAAATTGATTCAAGAAAGTTTTCTTTGTTCACAAGATCCCTTTCTTCTTCTTTATAGAGAGAGGGAAGATGGAGAGATGTGGTTTGAGATTTTCACGGCCAAAAGTAATAAGTGATTTTTTGGGGTACTGTGCCATGTTGGGTCAACGTTTCAAACAGTAATACAATGTTCATCATCATGGCAGATGTGTAATAGTCCATGTTCACACATCTTACACATTATTGTCCTGTAATAACAATTAAGACTTCGCGTTAAGCCCGGGCAACGCCGGAGACCTCAAAATAAATTTGTAACAATAGTTCATTGTTAAATCAAACTCTTCAAAAATAATTTTATTCTTTGTTATGCCAGTAGGTGCGTCAACAATGTTTAATGCTGATAAACAATCAGAATACGTTACACGTGTAATAAATATAACATTGTTATCTTTACGTAATTATTCTTATCAAAATATTGTTAACTTCATCGGATAATGCAAGTTTCGCAAGTGCTCCGAAATTTTGAGTTAACCCTTCAAACCTGGAAGTACATTACTAGCCACAAACATCATATTCCATTAGGGCCACTGAAGGACAGATCTGATCGTGCATCCATACATCATAAAAGTAATTTTATCTTTTTTTCTATAATATTTAGTTATGTGATTTTTTCGTCGTTGAAAAGATAAATAGTTATTCTTTTCATTTTGTCTCAAATATTAATATATGTTTACATGGATAAAATCCAAAAAATCGTCAAAGTTGATTACAAATGAAGGGATTTTTTCATTGATGTTTGAAAGTTTAAGAAATATTTTAATTATTTTATTGTATTATTGGTAAAAAAGTAAAGTGAGGGTTTCCCGACTAATCTCCTACGAAAAAGGAATATGTTTTCTAAATATCGAATTCTTCCAAAATTATAGACATTTCGAGTCGAAATGTCACCTTTAGTTTTTTTATGACATTTTCATGTTTGATATTGAATTGTTTTTCTTTTTAGAAGTATTAATGTTTATTTCAAATACAGATAATTTTATCTAGTTTCTAAAATTGTATTTTGAAGTGAAACTTCTTTACGCGCGTCATGCAATTTCGAGGACCGGAGTAAAACCGACTCATGACCGAAACGAAAATGCGGGTACCCCCACCACCGATTAAAGTTCATTTGATCTAGTCAAAGTTTTGAAGTAACATATAAATGCTTCTTAGCTCATCCCGACAACTGGCGTTGGTGGTGTAATGGTCAGCATAGTTGCCTTCCAAGCAGTTGATCCGAGTTCGATTCTCGGCCATCGCACATTATTTTTTTGTTTTTAACGCCTTTTTCATTCAATATCTTATTTTTTAGTAGGTCAGAACATTTTTTAAAAGAAAATAATATTGCAAAATAATAAAAACACTTATCTCACTGTGATAAAACATTACTCCGCTAGAGCGCGCTTTGCGTTATTGTGTTGGATTAAAATTATTATCTAATCCGTATATTATGATAATTGTATTACATTTATTTAATTAATTTATTTATTTTGATAATATGTAATAATTTACAGAAAAAAAAATTAAAACTATCTCCCTCTGATAAAATATCCGTTCGCTAGAGCGCACTACGCGATCTTGTGTGGGATTCTATTTCTGTACATTGTACATTATTTTTAAAAATATATTATATTTTGGGTGTGATGTAGGTAACATTATAAAACATAACAAGCTCTCATATTTTCAGAACCTACATAATATAATCAATTTATGCGGCTTTGCTTACAGTTGGTGCTCAGCGTGGTTGGCTTTCAATCAGTTAAGCGAGGTTCGATTCTCGGCTGTGGCATTTTTGAAGTGAAACCTTGTTGAGGTGGGGGAGCCGCTCACGAACGTTCTCTCTCTTCTCTTCTTTCCTCTCTCTCAGACACCAGCGAACTGCGCCACGCCAAGCATCAGCTGAAACTAGAAGTTTCACTTCTGTCTTGCGTAGGCTTGACACACCCACTTTTTTTTTCTCGAAACTTCAAAAATAATGTGTATCACATTCTAAATACCTAAGGAGCATTCTGAAGTATTTTAAAACCTGAAGGGTTAACCAGAAACAGCTTGGTAAAGTTGTGAAGCTTTGTGCGCTGGGAACGGACGGGAGAAAGGTTCAATTTCCTGTTTATTTGGCCGGAAGTCCGCCGACTGGGACGCTTCCGGCTAGTCTAGGCTTTGTTGCAGCCGCGAGGGAATCTTGAAAATTCATTTCAATGTGGGATTTTGCTTTTATCAAACTCTGAACTATTTGTTAAGTTTTGAGAAATTTTCGTTTGTTAAATTGTGTTTTGCTGCAATTAATTAATGAAAATTTTACAGACATTATGATCGTTAGTTTTCTTTGATGAATTTTAAAAAACAAAAATTTATATATTTTGGTAGTAGTAATGTAATATTTGAACATGTTGTTATATCGTCTAATCACAACATTCCAGTCAAGTTACCAATTTTCTTCTTGAAATTGTTTTTGGCGTATTATTTTTATGTATTTGAAGCGTCTTAGAGGTGATTTGTATTTATATAGACAGATATTTAAATATATATATAGACAGATATTAATCTGTTTCATATTTCGTTTAGATCTTTTTACATTGTTTACATTGTAGTACATCGACCAAATATCGATGAGCACCTGTGTTGAAATATTTGTTTGTATTTTTAGATAATTAATGGAATTTAATTGATTTACCCTGTGCATTGAATTTACAATGTGATTTTCTTATAAATACCTAAATAAATACACATAAAAAATTTAAATAAAAAATTCAATTTTGGTGCAACAGGGAAGGTAATCTGTTATGGGGATGACGGAATGTGCACAAGCACAAGTATTCAATTATATTCTTAATGTACTGATAGTTTGTTATTAAATAACGTGCTGTCACGTTTTTAAAATGATTTTAATAAATCAGCAATACACATTTTTATCATCCCCCCCCCAAATACAAACGAAGAAAAAAATTGAAGAAGAAAATAATACTAATAAATCTAACCGAAACACGAAATAAACAATGGAAAGGTAACAGTAGTTGGTGAGAATCGAACCCAGCATCTCCGTCTTACAGGGACAGCGTCTCTAACTACTCTACCATTATGATTTGATTTTTAATATCATGTTTGTCGATCTCATATTTCATTGTCAGAATTAGCAATATTATCTTTAACTATCTTTTATTTTTACTATCTTTTATTCTTATTGATGATTCGTTTAGATTTATTAGTATTATTTCCATCTTCAATGCTTAAATATTAATTGATTCAAAATATTTTTCAATAAAATGAACGATTGCTTTTATAAATTGTTTCAGAGAACGCCTCACTCAACTGCCTCCCCAATGGAACATGGGAAAACTACACGGACTACAGCCGCTGCATGGAGAAGGCGGAGCTGGCGGGCGGCGGGGAGGGCGGTACCACCACGCTGCTGACCAGCCACCTCTACCTGGGCGGGTACAGCCTCAGCCTGGCCGCCCTGCTGCTGGCCGTGGGCGTCTTCTGCTACTTCAAGTAATGCACTCACTCTCAATATGCCTACCTCATTGAAACAACCTGCATGGAATACACAAATGCATAAAATCAAACAAAGCTTTTAGACTGGAACAAAACAGATAGCACACAATTTTTCCAAAACCTAATAATACCAAACCAAATACAATGCTTCCACATTTCTTTATAATTAGAAATGTTACCGTTTGTACCCATATGATTTTACATATTTTGTACCTGACGTAGAGTGAGGGATGGAGTCACAGGTTCATTGAATTCAATTTATTATTTTTTTAAATAACAGAACATTTCACTGTAATGCGTTTTTAAATACGTTTGCCAAGAAAAATTGTTTTTTTTATAAATATAGGTGTATCAACTTTACCAGTAAAAACAGAGATTGCCTTTTAAAGGCAGCTTAAATGTCAGAAATGATTTTATTCCTCACCGGCATGACCATTGGCAAGTTAGGCCTGCAGGCCGGGAGATGTCTGCTGTCGGTGACGCAGATTACCATCGGGAATATAGAAATGAATGCACTCCATGATAGCCGAGTTTTCAAACCATCCACAAATCAGTCTGAAGAAATATGTAGCAATGTATACAATGTGTACCTCCCTTCTGACCCGTAGATGGATCATTCCGAGCATAACCAAAAGAAAGTCAGTAGAATAGTTCACAGCATCCCTGATGGCTTCCCGTTTGATGTCAATGACAAAAAGTAAATACGGATTGCCAATTCATATTTAGGTCAGTATTTCAATTCAAAATTCCCATTTTATTAATATTTTTACGTAAATGTATGACGTTTGATCATTTGGAATGTCAAATAACTCTAGTGTTGCCAGTGTATATCAATAACTTTAAATCGATAGGCGGAACTACTGACGGATTTGTAGCGATTTAGCTAGCATGATCGAACTATTGATACGTCAACCGATGTCGTATAGCAAATGGATATATGCTGGCAATACTGGTTGTTGGCAAATGAATTAACGTCAGACGGTTGAAATAAATTGACAATGTCAAATTTAAATAATAACTTTTACATACATTGACAGTCCGCATGCACTTTTTGAAAATAAAAAGGGAGTAAATTATTTAATGAGGTGTTTAGTTATGGCTAACAACTATTGATCCTTCAAGTTGGAAAGGAATCACGTTTCTTGTAAGTTAAGGGCGTAGTTAATTCACATCCATTCATTATTTAGCCAGTTATTTTGCATAATGAATGACATCATCCAAAAAGTCGTGCTTATTGATAGCTTATCGACGCTCTGGCCGCGTAATGTGCGCCACCAACAGACATATATTTTTCTCCGTGTTTGATAGAATGCTGTTCATAAAAAATATTATTCACCTTGAACTGAGATGCGGGAAATGTTTTGCAAAAATTAAATAATTACCAAATACATTAATTATTTAGAAACACCATCCAATTCAACGAAATTTCGTATTATTTATAAATGTATCATATTAATAAGAAAAACTTAAAAAAAAATGAAAAAAGAATAGTACCTACCGAAACAACTTCAAAACTATGAAAGTACATATACTACTACACCATTATTTATCTCCATAATGATTAAAATAATTAACGAGAATGTGTTAACTTAATTTATCAGGGCGATATTAAGAATATAATCATTTAATTTTTTAATTAGAAATTATTAATACAGGAATAACCTGACAATATTAGAGAATTTTCTACTACCAACACGGTAAGCGAAAATGTTGCTGGTTTTGTGATGGAGGACTTAGCCAGCAGAGGAATTGAACAAACGACTCATGGGTGGGACCCAAACGCGATTGCCACCCAGCCGCTGACCGGTCGTGTAATCATTATTTGTAAAATTTCACATTAAAGTCTTTTAAATCTGAACAGTCATTTCATGGTTATATGAAATAATTATGTAAAAGATAACTAATTAATCCGTCAAGTTCAGCTTTCAGATTCCTTAGTGAAAGATTTTTTTTAATAAACCTTTGATAAAATAACAACATTAATGGAATGGGAATTAAGTCGTATTTCCTAATAAAATCTTAGAAGATCCGTTTCAATCTTCTTCATACTTATCTGTTTCTTAAATAAAACAAATAACAACGAACTATTGTTAGCAAATAAAGGAAAGTTGTTGCGATAGTTTGCGAATAGTCGCCCTGTTAGGTAAGGTTATATTTTACCTATTTCGTTAAAGTTTTTGTTGTTGATCCTCAGTACCTATTTTGGTGTTCTATCCGAATCCTTTATAATACATGAATCTAAACTAGGGACGTTTTTTTGTAAGACATGAGTCCATATACTTACCTTTCTTGACAAAGGCAACGATATTTATTTATTCTGCTTGGCATGACGCCGGTAAACATGTCATTGTCACGACAAGTTAACAAATATCACATTATTATTTATACCGGCCCATCAAGAGGAGACCGTTCTGATATAAAATACAAGAATAGGTACTCGTATGTATTCAACCATCATGTTTTATGCCATTTATTATAAAGCTTGCATTATTATACCCTAACTTTCTTTCTTCGTAAATAGAAAGGCGCGGAATATGTTGTTTGTTTATTTTAACAATGCACGTCTGAAGAATTTTATTTAATAGGACAAAGTATACGTTCATTAAGTACATTAATTTAACCTTGGTATCTTATCTTCAACGACATATTGGTTAACGTGATATCAAAGTGGAAACCGGAACTGACTCCTAAAAATATGGTTAAAGAAATGTGCGACACATAAAAAAACTCAAAACTAAGTATTTTTTAATTTTAAATAAATTTATGATGTTAAAAATATGCAAAAAGTAATATTACGTCTGTTTTATATTTAAAATTAATTAATTAATAGCTCCAATATAATTTCAAGATTGTGATTGCATGACCACTTCCTAATAAATGTCCTTCCTAGTCATTCAGAATATATATGAATACGTGTTCGACGCAGATGGCCTTGTCCGAATAATTATAATGGACGAGATACTACAATATTATTATTATTATTTTTTTTTTATAGTGAATACCTCACAAGAGTCCCAACTGCTCCCGTCTGGAGCCAGTGAGACTATGGCATCCCCTGTTGGGGGATGTTGTGAGGCTGAAGGTAAGTGGGGAAGGGAAAGAGGAAGGTGGGGAAGTACCTGGCTATTCAGATCTAGTCACTAAACACGGCTAAAGCCATTTGGAGCAACGTTTCAATTCTGAATGGTGGTCTTACACCAGGGCGATACTGGTAGTATCTTCCACTCTGGAACGTGCCGCAAATATACTATATATTATTTTAATTAATTAATTGTGAAATAACACAAATTAATCAAATAAAATTTATTTGCGCACGCCGGGTTCGAACCCGCGACCTTCATTATTTTGAAGAACATGTGTTCCGACTTCGTCATGTCATAACATATTCTTGCTTTACTGATAGTTTGTTACGAAATTTGTCAAATCATTCTTTAAAGGTATTTGTCTTTAACATGAAAACTAATAATTTGACCATATTTTAAATAAATTAAAAATATTTCATTTCATTCAGTTTTCTGCGTGTACATTCTTTCTGATTTTCGGCTCTATAGTTCATATTGAATAGTCGTATCAAACAATCAGCTATTCGTTTGGCAATGATACCGATCAATTATCATATTTTCTGTCAGGTATTTGAAACTGAATTAAAAAAGTGTTGTCTTTTAGATCTAAGATTTTAACGTTAATAATGCTGTGCTATGTACCTACGGAACTAATATTTCTCAGATTGTTTTCCGAAGCAAGATTTTATCTGAAAACTTCTCCTAGCGCCAGCGCTTTTCTAAATAAGCTGAGATTACATCGCAGGAATAGGTATCTGGCATAGTTCGGCCTGCCAAGTAAACTTCTTTAATTTGTTCCACGATCCCAGATTAATAATGGAAGAATCTTCAAGTTTAAATAAGCCTGTTTACGTTCAGACCTGCCCTCTGTTTGCGGTACTACCCTAGTACAAATGTACCTACACTAGTACGTACCTACCACTGATGAGATAAACAGATAGAATAGAATCGTGTTGGCGTTTCTGTGCTCTCAAAGTAAGCTCAATCTTTCTTCACTTGTATTGAATTTGTTCAAACTAAATTGTTTAAATAAATTGTTTAAAAAAACCGAATTTATTTCTTGAGTAGAACATCAATTTCTTTAACCTATTGGGGGCCTACACGTAGAAAAATGAGTATTACCAATTTATTGAAAATCACTTCATAATATTGGCAATCCTTTTAAAAACAAAAAGATTTCCTGATAAAATTTTCTTAAAATACGAATTTGTCGATTATATTTACAACATCGACTGTAGTGTCAATATTCTGGACATATTAACCGGAACTTTACAACAAATTTTAAATATCTTGTTATAATTTGATTTCACTTTTCTCAAACTCTATTGTCCCTTGCTTTTTGATTACTTATTGTTTTAAGTTTACATATTTTTGTACACTGTTATGGCACACTTTGGTATTTTTTCTCTCTATTATTTTTTAATGTACCTTGTCTGTTACGTACATTAATAAAAAGCATGTAACGACGTAGCCTGTACTAGGTAGCTACCGATGCGAGTCCGTGAATACAAGTACTTAACTCGAGGGTACCTTACCCCTGAGATGTTTGAACCATTTGCTCTTCAGTGAGAATAAATACCAACATTGATACAGCAAACAAACTATTTAACTGCGTTGCTCGGCCATTAAAAAAAGGTTATTTTCTTGTCCGGAGGGAAACGTTGGGAAGGAGGCAGAATCACATTACAAGTCTGAAGAAGACCAATTTGCTTCTAGTACATAATTTAAGAGTTTTTTCAGTTAGGATTCATGGACCATTGAAAACAAGTTTTTTTAATGGATATTTTTTTGACAATACATCCACACAGGGGGCCATGAGAAACATAATTTCTCTGAGGGCCTATATAATCTTTGGGGATGTTTTTTTTTAAGAAAGGAATGAATAAATCCATCCTCCTCACTACGGTGCAATGCGATGTTCCAAAAAAGTCCTGCTGGAGAAGTCAAAGGGTCTCCCTCAACCAGTCTCTCACGATCTGACCTGCCGCCCAGTTGGTGAACGTATGCATCCGCCACCAAGACCCGGACAAACGTCACCACATGAAAGCGGACACCACTGCTAAGTCACCAAATATAGCAAACTACATGGAGTGACTTATGGCAGAAGTTTTGGATATCCAATACATGGTTCCCGGGGCGGTGGAACCCATATCCGCCTCCCAAATTGAAGTCTTTGAAATTATGTTACAAATATTTTTAAAAAATCAATCCTCAATGAGGTTATTTGGTTTCACGCGTAGGGTAATGAATTGAAAGAATTATATAGAGAATTAAATGCCATACAGAATCGCTCCATGCTCTGTTCACATAATACGTAATTCTCTCAAACCATGTTAATAGCTGAGTGGGCAAACGGTTGGATTCCTATCCAGTTCATATATAGTTCATTCCTGTGATAGCTAAGTCATCCATCATTGCACAAGCAACGTTTTCCTACAAAATAATTAACATTTTTTGTCTTAGTTTATTACTATTAGTTCTGTGAAATACATTACTATTAATTCTGTGAACTGTACACCTCTCGTTCCAAAATGAATGTTCCTAATTTTAACTCATTGAATAAATCAAAATCAAAATTTCCCCCGATATCACAATAGATTTGTAAGAAAGTACTTAAATATGTATTACAATTAACTCTCTTATTAACATATACCACGCGTACACAGCTTAGGTAACCAATATGCAGAAGCAGCAGATATTTTTACATATACAAGGTGTACACAACGTAGGTAACCAATATATAAAACCAACAGATTGTTTTCCATATACAAGGTGTAAACAGCTTAAGTAACCAATATACAGAAGCAGTAAATTAACTAATATGCAGAGTTGGCAGATATTTTTTAAGTATACCCGGTGTACACGGGTCCTTAGCTTAGTTCACCAACATGCAGAGTTATCAGATATTTTTACGTATACCTGGTGTACACAGGTCCACAGCTTAGTTAGCCAATATACAAAAGCAGCAGAAATTTTTTAATATACGCGGTGTACACGAGTCTACAGCTTAGTTAACCAATATACATAGTTAGCAAATATTTTTAGATGCGGGTATATTATACCCAGTATACACGGGTCCACAACTTAGTTAACCTAACTTAGTTCATTCGAATCATACATAATATTAGTACGTTTGTATTTTTTTTTAAATTTTCTTACAAAAATGATTCATCTTTCGTATTTATTTATTTTATTTTATCGCTCAACGGACTTTTAACATACAATGCAGGACATCTTGTTTGAAAAATTACAATAAAGTAATATAGGTTACATAACCTAAAAGATTTAACAAATATAGGTCACGTTAATAAAATAAGTGACACTGATAATCTGATAATATCCTCTACTAAATCAATTATAATATTATTTTTTAAAAAACGCTTGGAATTGTTGTTACCAACAATTTATACTAGGTAGAAATATTTCGCTCATGCTAGGCGGCGTTTGAAGTTTGCCATATCATTTAAATATTTGTTACCTACACTATGAAAACGTTGTATTGGGAAATACAAATTAAAGTCGGAATGAAAAGTATAAATTTGGTAATTAAAAATAATAATAAAAGTTTGGTAATTAAACATAACTTGATTGACTGCCGTAATATAATACCATATTATGAATACGAACCTAATTCATTTTTAGAAAACGAATTTTATAAAATATTTTATGATAAAACTATACTAACAGACCGAACGATTAGACATAATAGACCAGATATAGTTTTACATGACAAAATTAAAAAAATAACTTATATCATTGATGTCGCTATTCTAAATTCCTGTAATATTCAAAAATCTGTTAATGAAAAAATAAGAAAATACACAGATTTAGGAAATGAGACTAAAAGAATTTGGCATTCTCAGACTATAAAAATATTACCGTTCGTTATTTCGGCTACTGGCATTATATATAGCTCTCTCATTAAAAATTTAGGCGTATTAGATCTATCAACAAAATTTATATATAAAGATGCAAAAGTTGGTCATTTTGAATACATGTAGGATAACGAAAGATTTTTTAAATATTTATGTTGAGGGATCAGTAAGATTTATAGGCCCTGTTAGAAGTTCTACCGAGCCGAACCCTCTGATATGAAAATATCTGGAGTCGGTGAATTTTTTTTCCCATCTGATCTCTGGTGAGTTGACGTGTTGTTGTTCTTGTATTGTTTTGTATTTATTTTACTTATGTAATGCACTTGCATAGTGTTGATTGACTAGCTGATCATTTGTGGAAAAGTGAGTGGAAGGGTTTAGTTTTTCCTATGGGGAAGATTTAACCCGGACAACAAAATCGGAAGCATAAAAAAAATACTCTACGTGTAGATAGATTGTATAGATTGCGTTAATTAATTTTTTTTTAAATAAAAATACGCTTTTTTCAAGTTATTGCCTTACAATATTGAGACATATTATTTAATAAAATAAAATAAAATACCTTTTGTTTTAAAACCACGAGTTTTTAATAATTTTTAGAACCGACCGGTTTCGCTTTACTAAAGCATCTTCAGGGTACGAATTACACTTATTACAATTATTACAAATTATTACAGTAATAATTTGTACCCTGAAGATGCTTGATTATTACAAATTATTACAATTATTACAAATTATTACAGTAATAATTTGTACCCTGAAGATGCTTGAGTAAAGCAAAACCGGTCGGTTCTAAAAATTATTAAAAACTCGTGGTTTTAAAACAAAAAGTAATTTATTTTCATTTTATTAAATATGTCAAACCACAAAGTGATTGCTTTCTTCAATAACATATTATTTGTTTGCGCCTGTACATACGCAAAATGAATATGAATAAATAGTTTTATTTTTTAAACTCAACTCTTCGCGAAAGGCACACAAATACAGTACATTTTTTACGGAATATAAGAAACCTACAAAAATTTCACATTCAAACTCCAAATTTCAAACCTACAAAATTCAATTCATAATTCTACATTATGAATATGAATTTTATAGACAGGCAACCAAACTATGGAGTTATGTTTTTTTAGGCTTCTAACTAGTGATATGCATACAAATTCGATGATTTGAGTAGGTTCTCGCCCTTTATATTTCTTTTCAATTATTCTTCGTAATCTCTTTCAGATCCCCTGATTCTTAAAACAGTAGAACACGGTAATACCAAACGGTCTCAGAGATTTCATCTCAATTGCATTAATTTAGTTTGCTTTAACCCTTCCTCCGCTGATTCCATATATCACTGCAATAATATTTAAGGGCTAGCTTCTCAAATTGCATCCCTCTGGATTACAATAATAGAAGCCCCATTTCAATTAAACAACTCAAGTTGTCAAGCTACTGTCGAGTCCACATTTAGGAAGTTCTCAATTGAAGTAGTATATTTATCTCTTCATCAAAATAAATCATCGATACCTATTCAGCTTATTAGACTAACCTTTAATAATAAATCCCATTAATGTTTAAATCGTTGATATTAATAATTATTATTCTAACGCCATTACCTCATTTCTTATAGTGTAACCTTTCAGTATTATTTCTGATGTTTCTCCGCGTTTCCTTACAAACTCTCTTATTAAATAAAACTCCGGCTCAATAAAGCATTTTAAACTTTAATGTGATATGATACCCGACCTGGAGGTTCCCACCGCATTTATCATACGCGCGGTCTCTACAGTACTCGACAGCTAAACGCCATCTATGGGTAGCCTAATAGACTTATCTAGTGCCATCTATGAGTGAGCTTGTACACACAGATCAAGGAAATTACAATCACTATAATAACATAAGCTTGACATCGAATTTATTTCATTGGCAGAGAGTGGCTTGCAAATGATTACTTTTAGATCGAATTAACTTATTTATAATTAACCTTGCCAATAAACAATAACAAATAATTTGTCAGAAAAACAAATAGTTTCTCTTATTATTAAGCAATACCTTACAAAGAGCGTATTTTAATAAAATAAATTAATTAACGCCCTCTATTAATACATGAAATATAACGAGCGTCGCGGACCGAAGAAAATAGGGTCCTATTAGCACCGTTGGTAGAGAAGCGCAGCGCCCCGGCAAGGCGGAGATCCTGGGTTAAAGTCCTAGATTCTAGCGTAACTTTTTTTGATTGTTATTTTAAAATTTTCGTTTAAAAATCCCTACTTTTAGAATAAACGTACTTAATAATAATGAACTGCTGAATTATTTGCATGTGTTTACTTAGGTACACTCCCGCCTTTTACGAAAACGATCTTCTACACAACGTAGAATATATTATATATGTCCCAAGGAAAACGGTTTTCGTCAATTTGTCAGTGCCTCCTGCGTGAATAAAATATAATAATGAATCATTCCATCTGCCTATTTTTAAGGAAAAATACCTTACGGGACCAGAACCCTTCTGCCATCTGACATTTCAAAATCTTCGCATATTGTGTAAAATGTCAATGTATTTAAGTGGTTACATGGTTAAGTAGTTAGTAGTCACGAAATTTAATGCGAATAATTTGTGTTATTTCACATTTTTTAATTTATCGTCGCATTAATTCGTAGACTGCGTAACTCCAAATTTTTCGAAAATACGTTTTTAATGCCATCTGGTGTTAAAATTAGTCCCGCATCGTCTAATTAAACTCGCAAATTTAAAAAAAAATTAACCTTTTAGATAAACACAAATTAGGAAACTGCGTAACACCATGGTGTCATTTTTACTCGCGAATACTTCGAAACTCCTTAATTCAGTATTGGCCGGTGAGCCGTGCACGCTGGTTGTGTTTTTGACTGAGGAAATTCATTTACGGTGTAATAGTTTTACCGTGACTGAGATAAGTTGATTAATCAATTTTGAACATTTTATAACCTTAATTTTAATTGTGAAGTCACGAATTGTGTTTGTATCTGTAGTCTAAACTGACGTCTTCTGCACCGTGTGACGCTCTGCCGTAGCTCTCTTGTTTTATGTGCCTCTGCGGTTGCGTTCACCGCTTTTACAGTGGTACCTGCTTATCACCACACACCCTCCTGATGTCATCATCACTGAATGAATTGATTTAACCAACCCGGAGCCCTTCGCGTCCCTATAGGTCGTTGTTCTGTGATTATCTCTCCTTCAAGGTCACCATCTCTTTGCAAGTGGATCTCCTCCTGATGCATATCCGGATCCGGTTCTTCACTGTCCTCTTCAAACAAACCCAAAATATTGACGGTGGAACGTGCGGCAATTCCATCTCGTCTCTCCTCAGACACAGTCCGTTCTCTGTCAGGCATCTTTCGCGGGTCAAGCACATGTCTTGGTATGCCATCTACTTTGATGTTGTTGACTGAAGTAAGTCCTGTCACCCTTCCATGCACGATGTGCATCTCCCATCTACTGGCTTAACCGCAACAAGATCGCCCACTTAGAACTCAGTCAATACTTCCACTTCTATATTCACTTGCGCAGAAGGGTGTCTCCACGAGTAAGTGTGAACTATACTAGACAGCGCAACACGTTGATCATCCTGACTTTTTGCAGCCAAAGATGGTACCAAAACACTGCCTGCAGGGGATCGCTTCCTGTATACCGTTTCCAGCTGGTCGGTATGCCGCACAAAATCTTTGACGAACATTCCATCTCTTACACTTATCTGCAACACTGTAGGAACTAAATGGAGTACCATTGTCCATGAGAACTACTTTGGGCGGGCCTCTTTCCCAAAACACTTCTTCCAAATGTCTGACAATCGAAGCTGCATTATCTGACTCGATTTTCTGCCACACGGCAAATCTACTTGGACCGCAATCGATAAATGTTAGTAAACATTTCCTACCGAAATGAGTAACATTAACTGCCAAGCGACTCCAGGTTGTCACAACATTAAGATTACCCACTTCATGGGATGATGGCGGAGGGTCAATTGTCCTGCATTGTACGCAGGAACGCACGCATCTATCGACGTCCTTTCTTCTCGCCTCGGGATCGACCAGCCGGGCAAGATGAAGCGTTCGCTTTACTCGAAAGTGATGCTGAGCATGAAGAGTTTCTACGCTTAAAGCACATGTTTGCTAAACACTTCCACTTTCAAGTCTCTCCCACCTATCTTCACACTCTGAGGAGTCTCTTTCACAACGTTTCCTGTCATGGCTACTCTTTGCTCGGGTCTTGCAAACCCTAGTAAGTACATCAGTTTTATTTCTACAGGACTCTACAAGGGTGATCGACAATGTCAGATCAAATTTTTCTACAATCTCCTTCATAAACCCCAAGCGTCACTTAACGAGCATCTCTGACACGACTACTCCCGGTCAGTGTAGATCTCACCCAGCACAAAACCGTCACCGAATCTTTAATGATCTCCAGAGTTTGAAAATTTCACTTGAGAGCCAGATTTAATCCCTTAAGAAAGGAAAAGTACCAGCATTTACAAGACTTAAAACAGACATTAGAAAAGGATTACCACTCCTTTTACGATAACCTTCCGCATCATTAAAATCATTAAAATGCATCTAAATAGACTGCCTCGACATATACATACATACATGTAAAATTCCTATCTCCCAAATCTTCTGCTAGGTTGTTCATAAAACTGTTCGCATAAAAGTATGTATCTTTTGTAAAATACGTATCTCCATTCTCGGTTTTTATGTAAACTTCCTAACTCCAATTTGAAATAGAAAGCCTTAAATTACAAAGTTTTGATGATTGAAAATGGATTTCGAAATATATTATATGTTCGAAACATAAATAAAAAGAATGAGCCGTCTTTAATTTTTTCACTACGAGGTTTTTTGTGCCTCCTGTAAAATTTTACATTTGGTGGTTACGCATTCTACGAATTAATGCGACGATATGGCATATTTGCGTCATGTTCCAGAGTGGTACATACTTTTAGTAGCACCCCGGTGAAATAACACAATTCTGAATGGAAACGTTGCTTGAAATGGCTTTAGCCATGTTTGGTAAACAGATCTGAATAGCCCGATACTCTCCCACCTTCTTCTCTCTCTCACGCTCTCTCTCACGCTCTCTCTCTCTCTCTCTCTCTCTCTTTCACTACCTTTATTCTCACATCGTAGCCCAATTGGGGATGGCATTAAACAAACATTGATATTCACAAATGATAACTTTTCAACATAATTTGATTCGAAACGTCCATAATTTTGTTAAAAATCGATATTTGAAAAATAAATCCTTGTTTTTTTGGGGAAGCAGTAAGAAACTGTCACTTCAAGTTTTATGCCATTTATAAAATAAAATAAAAGAAAATTTTGTAAACTTTCTACTGTCGTCGAAAAAATCCCGCCATTTTGTTATCATGTACTTTGACGATTTTTAAGGTTTTATCCACGGAATCGTGTTTACAATCATAGATAAAAAAATAATACTGTGACCTTACTTCTAAACCTTAAATTTAAGTCCCTTGTGATCCTTCACCTTATTTGTTAAAATGAAATTATTTATCATTAGTAAAATACCGTAGATATCTGTAAAAGTCTGAATTGCTAGGAGCTAAGGGGAATTCGGAAAAAGTAGTTAAATTCAGTGGAAAGGCGGAGAAGTGGGGAAAATGAAATTAATAAATCTGTTTACCAAACAAAAGTTAAACTTGTTCCATGATTATATTATAAGCTGAACATAGTTAGGTATGCTAATATAATATATTTCTAGTACATTTTAGAAAAAAATCTAGTACACTTTGGAGTATGTTATGAGGCTGAAAGTAGTGAGGAGGGGAAGGAGTAAGAAGTGTAGGAAGTAAAAGATCGGGGAAATATCTGGCTATTCAGGCTGGTCACCAAACACGGCCACTTCAAGCAATGTTTCAATTCTGAATGATGGTCTTACATCAGGGTGATACTGAGAGTATCTTGAACCTACTCTGGAACGTGCCGCAAATATACCAAATATTATTTTTAACTAGATATACCCCGCTACGCACTGCTGTGGCTCAGTCTGTATTGTCAAATAGAAAAAACAATAGTTCGTTTTACTTTTACGCCCTACAAATGGCGCTGTTTTTCTATAAAGCATGTTTTTACCTGCCACAGGTGATATCTATATAATATATGTATATAAAATCATACGCGTGTTCGTATGCAACATTGTGTCAAATTTTCAAAGCGATTTGGAACTTACGGGGATTTAAGATTCTGAACAAACGATCATTAACATTTTTATTTATATAACTGAGGAAATTAATCAAATAAAGTTTACTTGCGCAAGCCGGGATTTGAACCCGCGACCTCTTTCTTGCTAGTCGAGAGGCTTAACCCTCGACCACGGAAGTCGTTAAAAGACCCTCCACACAGCATTCCCAAAGATGACGTAGGTTCTGAGGATGGTTTTTTTCTCAGGATCCCCTGTGTGGAGTTAACATAAAAAAATAATATTTTATTAAAAAAAAATGTTACCGGACAGTAAAGCGCCCATAACATTTTTTACTCCAAATGTGCTGAGGAATAGCTGGTTAAAGTTTGTCGGGTACTTGCCGATACACCTTGTATATATACGCCGGTTTCAATTTACACATCATTAGCCCTATATTTATACATATGGCTAATGATGTGTAAATTGAAACCGGCGATTACTTTGGAGTCGTTCCTAAAATATTGGAAGCACCAAAACGCATCAAGCACGCCTAGTTACGGAGGCACTATAAATCCACCAAAACCCCATTAATAACATATATACGATAAGTAATACGAAAAAAATACATTTAAAAAGCATTCAGACGAACTTTTAATGGTTGATGCTAAAAGTCGATTGAACTATGAAGGTAATGGATTGTTTGTCTTTACGTAAATATCAATGTCTGGAAAAAGTTTGCAAATCCTCAACATGAAAAAGTTCGAAGTCCCATTTTAGTGAGAAGTTTAACTTTTAATGTGATTTATAGACTTAGCAATTCTTGGGAATGCCCAACAAAAAACCCCAACAAAAATACGTATTTTGAAACCATATGTTTTCATGTTATCTGACAAAATAAGTACGAAACTTGTCATAAGAAGTTTGAAAAGAAAAACTACCATAACCATAATATAACAACTACTCGTCACCTCATTTGGACTGGGTTTTAACTTTACTTTCCTTTTTTTCTGAGATATGAAGTGTCGAAGTTTACTAAGAGGAGTTCTCATTATCTATTTACCATTTCCTGATTTTGAGGTTGAATATTATGTACAGTATTTTAGTTTGTCATTTTTAAATGGATAATATTTAAATTGGACATATACTTATCATTTTAAAACATACCTTAACGTGCATATAGGACCATTTGCTATCAACTAGGGCATAATTATTCATTGCATAAGGTTCTAACTTCATTTTCCTAATGCCATTCCAAGATAGGGTCACGCAGTATTTAAATATTTTCTTTTAAAATATGTTGAACTATTGAACCTTAAATCATAAAATGTTAGATAGACAGTGAGAATTCGTCTTTGCAAACTTTGACAACTCAGAACTTGGTAAGGCGACGTAAGAACCATATCCAACTAAAGTGACAATCTACACTAAGCGTCACAACAAAGATCATGTGCAAAGGAAATGGTTTTTAAAAGAAGTTAGAAAAAAAATTACATGAAAAGTTGAAAAGTTTACGTGTTTCCGAAGGCCCGTACTTACATACAGGTTTCAAACGAGAGTTTTAATAGCCCATTCACTATAAATTCCACATCGCTATTCTCTAATAGAAATAACGTGGTACAATAGCCTGTAAAACACAGGTTATACTTGCTCAGCAAAATCCAGAACATTGTGGACCGGTAATCAATTTACTAACAGCAGGGGCTAGGGAGCGCTACGCACTAAATAACAGTACATGGCTGTGGGTAAACGAAAGTTTGCAAACAATTCACGCCCGATTAACTAAGTACTTTTATACAGCCAAATTGCCACTGTGCGAGGTGAGTATAAGCGGCTAGAAATACAGGCTTTTGAAATTTTTGTCTTTTGTCTTTAGGATTTTTGAAGTGAAACTTCTTTACGCGCGTCATGCAATTTCGAGGACCGAAGTAAAACCGACTAATGACTGTCACGAAAAACCGTGATCATTTCGCTATAGGAGCCTAGCTAATATTATATACATAGTTTAGGTCACTCTCCAAACTCAGTTTCGCGGTCTAGGGGCAGAGCGCCCGACTGTCATCGTGAAGAACCGAGGTTCGATCTCCGCTTTAACTATTTTTTTTTTTCTTTTTGTGATTTTTTTAATACGAGGAAAAGTGATAAAATGCTCTCGTGCTGCGACTTTTAGATATTTTGACTATATGATATTTTGGTCGAAATATAGCTTACAAATCGAGCCGGTAGAGTCGCTCGGTATTTTTATTAATTATTTTTATTTTGAATAATTAAAATTACTAATCAAGGCCGATAACGCAACTAATTACATATTACAATTATTCACAAGTTTTTTTAGTAAAAAACACAGCCGTAAGTGAGTTTTTCAAAATTTAGAAATGTTTTTCAAATACAGACTCCATACGGGTATGAGACTGTTAAAACACGATAGATCTTTTCCAAAACGGACAAATATAAGGAAATATTTTGAAAAACGACAGATATGACTTCACACTGCCGATATATCTTCGATTTGACCCTATATAAAGCGTTAACGAGACGTTATGTGATATTATTCATTTGCCGTGTTTGAAAACGAAAATTTGCGTTGGACAAGTCAATTGAGGGGTACACGTTGTATACGCGGTTCTCGTCGCGCGGGATACCTCTCCTCGCGGTCTAGAGGCAGAGCGTTCGACACTCGTTATGCAGGACCCGGGTTCGAATCCCATATTTTTATAACTTTTAATTTTTTTTATCACATGCTTCTTATAAATATGTCAAAAGACAGATAAAAAGAGAGAGTGAAATGAAAAGAGAGAGAGAAGAATACTAAAAGTTTCACTTCCGTCGTGCGTAGGCTTGTCACACACTGTATTTTTTTTTAAATTTGGACCCAACAGGAGTCCGCGGGGAAAATAATTTCCCTTAATGCCTATGTCATCTTTTGGGATGCTGTGTGGACGGTTTTTTAGAAAAAAAGGAGAAGAATCTTAAGATCAGTGTGTCCATGAGTGACGGACTTACGAATCTATCCTTTCCGCCAGGAGAAACCAGTCGGAGAGGTCAAAAGGTCTCCTCGAACCAGTTTTACCAAAAATCCCATCCTGCTAAGTTACCAAACGTAGCAAACCACTTAACAGAGGTGTTGGTTATCCAATATATGGTTCCCGGGGTGGCTGTACCAATATCCGCCTCCAATTTGTGAACCAAATCTATATACACAATATAAATCTAAATCTACAATTATTATATAAATCTATATCTACAATTATTAAAAATATTTGAGATATCGGGTTCGATATCTCAAATATTTTCTCCAAAATCGGTCAAAGTCGATCTCCAAAGTCTTTGATAGGGTTTGGAACCGGGTGCTTATCAGGAGGTTATCATCGTACAGAATCCATCCAACCGTGCATAGTTGGATTGCGGACCTTCTAAAGGAAGACAAATTCAAACCGTTTTTAATGGTTCTTCTTCCTCTCCGCACCAAATAAATGCGGGGTGCCACAAGGATCTGTACAGTCACCAACTGTACTTTTATTGCATATTGACGAACTAAAAAAATAAAGGAGAGTATCTGTAGCGTGCGAGCGGGCGGCCTAGATTTGATTTTTATACAATTCAACAGTCCGAAATTGATGAAATACCACTTGACATTCAAACGAAATTTTGAAAAACACTGGTAACACTTAACACCAGAGACTAAGCAAGTTACTATATAAAAAAGAGTGTTTGTGGGTGGCTTTATTTTTTATACAAATTAAGGCTGTATAGATGAAATTTTGCATACTTGACCTTCAAAGCAAGATCGAGGTGATTGTCTACACGAGCAACGCTTAGTGGCACATCTTGTTATAATTGTTAATGTTAATACTGTGGAGCTGCTCACTTGTTCAAAGAATGTGCCTCAACAAATCAACCGAGGTGTGTAAACTGCACTTTTCAAAATGACAGGTTTCAACTGTCATTTCCTACCAATCATAATGCGAATGATAAAACCAACTGTTTATATTATAAAAAAATGCTGGCATTCGCACAACAGAAAATTGAATACTAATTTGGATTCAAGGTATATTTTTCATAGTAACTCATGTTTATTGTCAATATATTATGCATGTACCTGCACTTTCAAAATTTTGAAAACTAACAAAATTAATAATGCTATGATATATTCTTTAAAAAAACATGATGTTCCCTATCAATCTCCAGGATATAAAACAAGTATACTTACTATTAAAACTGAAAATTCTAAGAAATATTCAAAAATGATACTAACAATTAAAAAAAAAATGTCCATAATCAAACGAACTGTCAATATTACAAAAAAATACTTGCTCTCACGGAACAAAAACTGGAATATTGTTATAAATTTTAAAGATGTCTATCAAAATATTTCATTTCATATCTATTCTCAATTAAATATATTTTAAATGTAAAATCTGTTTATTTTATATTAACTGTTAAATTGTTTAATACATGATGTATAAGCATAATGAAGAAATCTACAATTGCTGTCTCAGTTTAATTGCACATGTATAAACCAACCATATTGTAAACTGTTGATTTCATTCAAATAAAGAGAATAAATAAATAGTTATTAACAACTTAAAAAAAAACTAAACATTAAAAGAAAGTTATATAATATATCATTGAATAAGAATATACCAATAAATATGTATGTCTCCTGTATAATACATATTCTCCTATGTACACTGCATCATGTATCACTTCTATGTAAAAGCCTTTTTAGGCGTATATATATATAAATAAATAAATAAATCTAAACGAAACATGAAACAGAACTAGAAACAAACAAATTAAAAAGATAACCATTACTAGTTATAAAATAATATCATTAAAAGATAACTATTCAAGTTGCGACCGTTATTTTTTTATTTATCTGTGTCTTGTTCTGTTTCATTTTAAATTATTAGTTATTTCTTCTTTTTTTAAATAAAAAAGTTGCAATCACAAATACACAAGTTCATTCTAGGCTTTTGATTAAAATTTTGATAACTTTCAAAAATTAAAATTAAAAATTACACATCTGCCCAGATGATGAACACTGCAATGTTGTCCGAAACGTTGGCTAAATAAGGAGGTAGCGCAACACGGCATTATACCCCAAAAACAAATCACTATAATACCACTAAAATCTTAAATCATACCTAGTAGAAACTAGTTTGGAAATATCATTAAAATAAATTTTGTAAGCGAAAGCTAGGTTTCAATTTTCCGATCTTTTATTTGTTAAAATATTGTGTTCTATTGGGTTGAGTATATATACATATTTATATCACTCAACCCAATAGAACACAATATATATTAATAGTAAAAGAGACATTGTTTATAAAATACCAATGGTATCATAACGAGCTACGCATAGTGTACTTTATACTTTATGGTCAGAGCAAAATTGTCTACGTTCGTTCCAGTAGGTACTTAGATACTTATTGACAGTGGCGGTTTTTTCTAAAGTGCAGTAAAACATCACTAAAAAGATGATTTTTTAAATTTATTTAAAAACACTAAAAAGATGATTTGTTTAATTCATTGACAAACTTACATTAAATAATATCAGCACATTATAAACAGCGTGCCTTTAAAATCCACGCCACCGAAAAATTCGATCGTGTGTATTATAAATATATGATATATTATTTACTATATTCCCATATTATGGTGCGTTATTGAATCAGTACAAAATATTTCATACAAAAAATCAAAACAACACAATCGCCCTGATGGTTTAATCCCAAACCTGAGCCAAATTAAGACTAGCCTTGTGCGCCACGATTCGACCTCCAGAGATTGACGATGTACCTAACTGATATTGCCCGAGATCTATCGTGGCGTGGCCGGCTGGTTTTTGCACAATAAGGATTCAATATAATGTTATGGTATTTAACTTTCTATGGTAGTTGTTGTATTTTTGTTTTAATATTCCTTTTCCTGAATGTCCTCAACCGTTTGTTTAGTGGAACCTGCAAATCTACTAGTAAAATGAACTGATTTTAATGTATCTTTACTTATGTTTTCTTATTTAAAATTCAACCTTTTTTTATATAAGACGTTATATTCCTTTACACTTAAGAAAGTTGCGGCAAATGCCATATTGTCTAAGTCGCTAGTTATGCAATGTTGTGTTGAGCTTTCCTCATTGTACAGTATCAGTATGTGACTGCCGTTGTATTCGATAATTTGATGAAGGACAATAACAAAATATTCAGCACATTTTGATTAAATATATTTTCTCTTGAATTTCTGCACCCCCAGTTAAAAATACCACGAACCGCTACTGATTATTGCTATTCATATATGCATCTGGTTCGGCTTTTTCCCCCAGTTTGTTAGTTTTTGCAGCGCTGCTGGTTCTCTCTGATGCTAATTCAAACGCAACGGGAAAAACAAAAGCAGCCAGGAAAAACAAAAGCTAGGCGGGAAATGCAACGGCTGTGAAAACCATTCCCGAACTTAGCGGATAGAGAAGTTTCCCTAGTTAGAGAGATACTCGATCTAGCATCTGGATCTGGAATCCGGGTGAAGCAGAACTTTTCTGTTTGTCTCGTGCACGGATATACTATGTCCCCACATTAATTATTGTTATTTGTTAGTGTGAGTTGTGTATAGAGTTGATCGCATTATGTAGGCAGATCGCAGCTTAAAAAAGTTTATCTATCTAAAATAGAATGATATGACATCTTCCATGTGTTACCATTAATAAGCGAAAACATCTATGTGATCAAAAGAGTAAGTTTTGGTAAGACAAAACTAGAAAATCATTTAATTTAAGTTGTTTATAAGGTCAGTGCATTCGTTTGAACCGTAGAAAAATTAGACATGATGCCTAAATAATGTTTTTTTCAGTTTCAAAATACAAAAGTTATTGGTATTTATTATCAATATAAAAGTTATTTGTGTTTGTTATCAATACATACACGACCGTTCTATTTAAAAAAAATGGTTTACGATACTGATATTTAACTTTTAATGTTAAAAAAATAAATAATTAATCAGTACATAATTATAATTTTGTAATCATGATAACAATAGTATTAAACGGATACAGTTAAGGATTATTGAATATCCGCATGCATGTATTTACTTTCTTTTTATAGAACGCCTGTTGGGCTTTTACAACAGTATAAGCAATGTTATTAAAATTAAACAGGTCGACAGAGTAAGTTTCATTCCTCACACGATGCAATTTCTGTTAACAAGAATTGTACTCCAAAAAAGTGCGAGAAGCAACTACATGAAATGGAGCATAGAGAATACTATTGTATTTATTAGGTATGCGAAAATTACACGTAATCACCAGGATCAGAGCTGTTTAAATGACCGTTAATTGATATTTAAAACGTAAGGCCTTTTGTAAGGTCCTAGTGACACTTTTTACCCTTTGCTGTTCTTAGGTCGTTGGTTGTGAATCGTTATTTGGTTGAAGCCATGTTGTTATGGTTGCCCATACATACCTACATACATACATGAAGACATACCTATCCACTTAGCCGGAAACTGATCACGCGCTTAAAACATGTCAACAACATTCAACACGTACCTACATCCAATGGGAGCGCTCATTTGGAAGCATCACCATATATGGAACACTGAAGACAATGCACGTGAACTAAATGTTGCTCGCTTTGACCAATGAGAGCGCTCATTTAAAAGCATGACCATATACGGAATACCCCCACCCTCTCATCTAGCCGCTAGCTGGACAAGGGAAACCCGATAATATACTTATCTTCAGGATACTGCTGTGATAATGTATTCCATACCTAAGTGCTTATTATTGAATAGCATTACATTACAAACATTCCTACAAATTTTCGTTTCTTTTACAGAGATCTGAGATGCCTTCGCAACACCATCCATACAAACCTGATGTGCACCTATATACTCTTCGCTTTCATTTGGATACTGAACTTGACTATTCAGGTGAGATTTCTCGCAATTCTTTTTCAAATAGTAAAGCGTTTGCATAACAAATTTTAGCCATCGTTTTCAGTTTTTATTTGAAATATTTTCAAGCTTCCTTCAGATCTCATGTCACAAAAAATGCTTAAAAATTAGACGTGAAGTTTAATGTTATTATTTTTATTATTGATGTATTCATTCAATATGTTATCTCAAACCTTTACTGAGATTCAAATGTTTATTACCTAAAACTTTATTTAGAATGGGCCGTAACATCTCGAAACTTAATTAAATGTTTAGAATATGTCACCAATATGACGTCTATTTATCTATTTATTTAAGGAGAAAACATGGAAACAGACAGTAATTAAAAGATAATTTTATAAAACAATAACTTGAGAATTCGCCTGCATCCTAACTATTTCTCACAGATAGACTGGTAGATAGGAAAAAGTAAAAAAGAAAATTATTTTGTGTATAGATAATGCTCAGTGTCAAATAAAAATATACAAATATTTTTATACAAGTTTGGAGATAAATCATAAAAAAGTACTTAAAGAGTATAGTGAATGAAGTAAGTACACATTTTCTTTTTTTTTATAGGAAAACAGACTTCAATTACCTATCAAAAGTATCATATGTATCAAAAAATATGTTGAAATCCTTCAGGTTTTGGTTTTTATTATACAATTCGCATATTTTTCTGATTGGATCCCTGACACCACCATTTGTGCGCGTCCGGCTTAAATGGAATAAGTCGTTAAGCCTCGCCGTTCTGGGTGGTATTTTAAAGTTTATTAGATTGAGTAAGCCAGGACAGTCGATAAAGTTGTTACAAATTTTGTCACACTTATATATGTATATGTGTATGTGTGTGTGTGTGTGTGTGTGTGTGTATCAGTATGTAATTATGATTAGTTAATATAAAAGCCCTAACGAATTTTGAAAGTGTAATAAATAAAATGAAAATTCTTAATTGGATAAAAATTAAATGTTATAAATGAGGTAAATATAGATTGATTCTTACGTTTATACAATATTGTTTAAAGTAAAGTAATGAATTTGAATTTAATGTAGTGCCATTTGGTGAACAATATTTTTAATAATCCGTCTTTTGCTAATATGAATAGATAAAACTTACACAACTAACGTTAATCGGTGAGAAATAAATCCTAACGATGCAGGCGAATTCTCCAATTAATGTTTTTACTGTCACGTTTATTACTGTCTGTATCTGTGTTTACTCCAATTTTTTTTTTTGAATGAATAACGACCCTTTTTTCCTATTAAAAATACGTAAAATTACTCAGGGGAGGGGCGTGTAGAGAAGTTAAAATATGTGGTTGTATGTAATTTGGATGAAAAAACAGAAGAAAAAAAAACAAATTCGTTGAAAAAAATTATAAAAATATATTTTAGATGTCCTCAATAGCGCCACTTATCGGGGCCAAGACTATCATGTATTCAAGCTGGCACCAACCATAATACACATTCACAAAACAATCATGTGTTCAAGCTGGAACCAACCATACACATTCACAAAACTATCATGTGTTCAAGCTGGAATTAACCATACACAATCACAAAACTATCATGTGTTCAAGCTGGAACCAACCATACACATTCACAAAACCATCATTGGTTCAAGCTGGAACCAACCATACACATTCACAAAACCATCATGTGTTCAAACTGGAACCAACCATACACATTCACAAAACTATCATGTGTTCAAGCTGGAACCAACCATACACATTCACAAAACTATCATGTGTTCAAGCTGGAACCAACCATACACATACACAAAACTATCATGTGTTCAAGCTGGAACCAACCATACACATTCACAAAACTATCATGTGTTCAAGCTGGCACCAAACATACACATTCACAAAACTATCATGTGTTCAAACCGGCACCAACCATACACATTCATAAAACTATCATCTGTTCAAGCTGGAACCAATCATACACATTCCCAAAATTTCATTGAAATTGATTAGCGTGTACGAATACAGTGATACGTGATTTTTATATATTAAGATAAATAAAATGCTTGTATAGTTAAATAATATAGTTAAGAAATAAATAGGTTATAGAAGTAAAATTTCTGCTGGCTCCTTTATATTAATAATATTCTGTATTTCTGTCTGCAGATGTCGGTTCAGAGAGATAACATCTCATGTCTGGTCCTGATGGTATTCTTCCATTACTTCTACCTGACGAACTTCTTTTGGATGCTGGTAGAGGGTGAGCTTTTCTATTCAGACTCAAAATATATTTGGTCGGAAAGAATGAAGATAGCTCTTAAAATGTACGGAACTAGGCAAATAAAGAAATCCTACTTTTAACAGTGGGTTGCACAGAATAGACTGGATAATATTTTGTATATATCCAATGAGAACGTAAAACCCGCACAGTATCGAAACAAACTATGTGGATATCTCGATGTGTATTTAATGCAAAGCCCGAGTTAAATAAATAATTACGAGCTCACTAATTAGGCCCCATTAAAAGCAGCATTATTATCTTCTAATTACTGGTGTTAACTATTACTGAATAAACGTACATTAAAAGTTTAATATACATTACATTATGAACATAACATGCGAGATATTCTATTGGTACATGCACTTACATATAACGGCCTAGTTAGTGTGAAGTGTAATCTTGAATATAATGTTTTCTTTCAATTTTTGGGACAACTTAACGAGTAAAACCTCAAATTGTAATATTTAATTATTGAAAACAATATTAGCAATTCCTAAACAAAAATTTGAAACAGAAAAATCAGAAAAATATACGGTCACATCTAGGACACGAATCAAGGACCCTTGCCTTGCCGGGGCAACACTCTACCAACTGAGCCAATGGGACCCTATCTATTTAACTGTATCATATTTCGAATAAGAACTAACAACATTGTTTTCATTTTTCTTACCACACATTTTTATTGGCAGTTCAGTTGGAAGATATATACAAAATATTATCGTTAGCTCAGTTGGTAGAGCTGTGCCCCGGCAAGGCAAGGTTCGAGTCCTAGATGTGACTGTCTTGTGATGTCTTCAATAATAAAATAAAGTTTTCTTTCAATTTTCGGAATGTTGAGGAAGTGTTCCCAGATGCACGATTGTTCTCTCCACCCGCTAAGTGCTATTGTGGGTGGTGATAAGTGACGTCTTGGGATTTGAGACAGAGTTTGCCACAAGAGTAGGCGCGTGTATCACCATTTGGATATCAGCTCACTTTCCACCCTGGTTTCATTATTATTATTATTTTAAAACTCAATTTCTTGTTTAATAATGTAATTTTCTTTACAGGACTGTATTTATACATGCTCGTGGTAAAAACCTTCACTGGAGAGAACATCAAATTGAGGGTGTATGCTTCTATTGGATGGGGTAAGTTAAATGAGCTATTTACCTGAGAAAAACATGTAATAAATATATATATTTTTAATGGCTTTATTCCATATTTCCTATTCTATCATTAATTCCCGGTTAATGTCCGGTATTAGATACAGCAGGTTCTTGAAAAAAATTAACTTCATTGCATTTCAATAAGAAAATGTCTACCCGTCGAAATCACGTTTATTAATTAAGTACCTCGATTTGTTTTCTGATTTATGATCCGCTTTTAATCACCTAAATGAAACCGGTTATTATTTCGGATTTGTGCCTAAAAAACTGCGTAGGCCCAAAGCGCATCGCGTCTTGTCTAATTACAGAGACAATTTTAACTCTCAAAAGCCCCATAAACATTAATGGAATGACGTTCTTGGTATTTGTTATTCGATGGCTACACCAAAATTAAATGAAGAAAATCACAGTAAGAGCCATAACCTATATAAACACACTCTCCACCTGAACAACACATCTATCCTGAGCTGTCGGAAACTGTAATGTACTGGTGTTCTGTTTTATTATCTTAGTAGTATGAAATACACTTGAGATCAGGAGTATTCAATAAATGCTTTGGTTCGTCGAATATGTCGAGTATGAAAATTACAGTTAATGTCTTGAAGGACATACTTCCGTTATCAGAGACAGTGAGTTATTCTAACGAGGGAAACCGATGGAAGTCAGCTCCATACCTAGGGATCGGCTAGCGTCGGCTGTACTCGTAACCATTCGGGTACAACCGATAGTACGGCCATATTTAGAAAACCTTCAAAGTAAATTTACTGGATCGTAATAATATAGATCTACACTCTTCTACCGACGTCTGCGTCTGTTGGGCGTATCAAAATTACCAGCAAATACCAACGCTTTAGAAACGAGGGCTAAAAAAACCAGGAAGCGCAATCCGCAAAGCGCAAGCAGAATCACGATAATTATTTGACTGTGAAAATATTTTAATATTCAAAGAAATCATTGTTTTTGTATAAATTCAAATAAAAACAAACTTAGAAGTATGTACTTACTTTGTGTAATATTTGGTGTTTTTGTTTCAGGAGCCCCAGCCGTATTCGTGACTCTTTGGACCATAGTGAGGGTGCTCGTGCCTATTAAAGTGGGGGCAGCTGAACTAACCGAAGTAAGTTATATTACGCAAATTTACTCAGGTATTTTCACGGTTCAAGTGAACTTGTAAACTTGTAAACTTCTAAAACTCTCCTTTACGACATTTTTCTTTTTTTCATATTCGGGTTTGATAAGATCGTATCAACATGACCTAATATTCAAAATATTTTTTTAAAGTTGTAACTTAAAAAATTTGACAAATTTGACAATGTAAGTTATTCCTAATCGAGTAATATGGTAAGTTTGTCTAACAATGTTTTAATTAAAAATAATCAACACTCAGTTGCAAAAAAATCCTGAAAATTGACCTTTGCAAACGAAACATGTCGCTTTTTTTAAGCAAAAAAGTGGTTTAAAATAAGTGTTGATTTTTTATATATTGTAAGTGTTGAACTGTGCTAAGCAAGTAGCATAGTTTTCAATTCAAATAAATACATGTTTCTACCTTGTTTTTTAGTGTAAATCTATCCTATATCTTCAAAGTTATTTGGTACAAATAATTTTACATCAAAAATTTTCTTTAGTTCTCGCTCGATTATTGATACATATTTATTTTATTTTAGTTAGTTATTGTTGAAATCGCGCATAAAAAACAATCGTCGTAATGATGGTTGGTATAGTGTAGCTCTAAAGAAGATCACTGGTTTCCGTGATCGGCCTAAGCCACTGAGCAATTTTTTTAATAGTATAAAATAACAAACAAATATATTAGACATTTAAAATTAAACATTTGATTACTTTCAGCCTTTAAGTTAGCCGCTAGAGAAATAAAAAAAAGGGCTTTAGGACAATTTGAAGCTGAGACAAAACATTGACTGTATTTTCCAGGTGTAAAATCGATCAATAAAATGCAAAAGATTAAAGACGGTTTAACGGAATTTGAAAATTTAATCAATTTTTAAAGTTGATTTCAAGTTCTGTGTAGGATCTCTTCAAGTTCTATTATTGTATCATTATTGGTCAGGGGCTTCACAAAACTGAAATCATAACAGCAAAAAATTAAACAATTGAAGCTTCGCAACTTGAAAATCATCTGTGAAATTTGATGAATTGTTCAAATTCTGTGAAACAACCTAAGTTATTTTTTGTCAGGAATGTCCTCAGTAAAAAATAATAAATCAAAATCTACATGGCTCTTTGCCATTACGGTATCGGATGGGGCAGTACATATGAAAATGTCGTAAAATTACTAATTAAATCCAAAAACCCACAGTGAAAATTATTCTAAAAGTCCCTGTAAGAACTGGCAATGACGAAATTTTCAACAATCTTAACATCATGACTGTCTAATTGTATAACTCTATTCTAAAACAATACACCTTTATATTCATAAATACAAAACACGAGAAATTAACATCATGACTTTCTAATTGTATAACTCTATTCTAAAACAATACACCTTTATTCATAAATACAAAATACGAGAAATTATAACTAACACGTAAGTACAGGGTTTTCCAATAAGAGGTGTTATTTTGAATAGCCCGCTATTTCGGTAGATGTTACTTTTGAAGCTGTCATTTTTTAACATTTGACAAGTAAAAATTATGCTATTAATAAAAATGGAACGATACACGCTTCAACAATGCATTGAAATTATTAAAATTCACTTGAGTGAATTAAATGCAAATCATCTTGAGTGAGGAGGCCCATTTCCACCTCGGTGGCTTCGTCAACAAGCAAAATTGTCGCATCTGGGGCTCGGAAAACCCAGTAGTTATTGTTGAAAAGCCTCTCTATCCTCAACGTGTGACTATTTAATTTAATTTAATGTTTATGGTCCGGCGGAGTCATTGGACCTTCCTTTTTCGAAAATGAGGCTGGAGCAACAGTTACGGTGAATGGATTGCGCAATCGAGAGATCATAATGATTTTTTATGGCCGGAATTGGATGGTATTGATCTGGACAATGTTTACTCTTAACAAAGCGGCGCTACGTGCTACACAAGCAACGAAATCATTGATCTTTTACGATTAAATATCAAAATAACACATCTTATTGGAAAACTGTGTATATTTGAAACATTTGGGCAAACAAAATTCCGATATTATGGTACTGTTGCCTCCCCTCCATTCAACATCTCATCTCTTCTAAGTTTGAACTCGACTCCAATTTTCATTATAATTTTGAAATTTGCGTATTTAAATAAAATTAATATTTAAATTCACCTTTCATTTCTCAATAATTTTAAATGATGGCCAAGAACACCCTTGAAGGGTGAAAGCCAGAAATAATAAGAAAAAAAAAAAAAAAAACTCTTCAACGAAATCACACTCTCATTGAAAAACTCACAATATTCAAAACATATAACATTTAAATGTAAGTTTTGCAAGTAATAATACAATGTTATGTTACATTCAAAACTTCTAACATTGAAATCACTAATGAAAAGCTGGATACAAAACATACGGAGAACAGAAATAGAAAATATTCTGAAACAGAAACCACTCGACTGCACTAAAAATAAAATGTAACATATTTATAATTATTTCAGAAAATATAGCATATAAATATATTTATAGTAACTTTATACTATTGATATTACTAAATTAATGAATATGTAAATGAAGTCTCAGTGATCATTATGTCTAATTGTTTATAAAAGGCAGATGATGAAACTTTTATTATTTGAAATTATTATTCTTTGTTCTTTAGGACAGTTTTATACTCGATAAACGATATAATATAGGTACTTCGTAGTACTATCTATCACAGGTAAAGCTGTCGTACCCTTAAATTAAATATACCATTCCTAAGAGAAAGTCCAGTTATATTCAATTTTTCAATTAAGTCCTAGATCCTGTATCTAAATTTCGCCAATAAACAATTAGATAATGTTAATTAAGTGTTAATCTCAAGTGACCTACCAGGTAAGAATTGTACTGTATATTTTCTCCATAAATAGTTGTAATAACATAGATCACTGTAGAAATGTATTATAAGTTTGTACAGCGCCCTTGAGGTGATTTTGCACAAAAACGGCGCTATACAAATCATCCAATTATTATTATTATTTATTAATTCAACGTGTCTACAGTTTTTACACTGCGTGCTTACTGCGTCATTACGTTTCCCAAATATTAATGTAGGTTACTTAAGGCCATGCATTCCGGATTTCTCCCGATTTATAACGTATTTCTCTTTAACATTGTAAGTTTTAAGTTCCTTAAAAATACAGGGTGTCCGGAAACTCGTAGTACAAGCGGGAAACTGGTGAATCTACATCACATTTTGAGTCGATTTTGTAGTATATTTTTTTTTTATTTGAGCTTTCGTTATCGAGTAAATCGAGTTTGAAGTTGATTTTTTTTTTTTTTTTCAAATTCGAATTCTTATAAATTATTACTGAAGATCAAAGTACCGAACTAATTAAAACTATTTGAAAGTAAAACAAATGAAGAAACTCGGATTTGAAGCATTATTTTGAAATCACCCTTCATTTAACCCGGTGTAATCATAAAATATTTCTGCTCTGCAGGGTTAAAACATCTGTTATTCAACCCTAAACACCAGAAAAAACTTTAACCCTAAAATAGCCGAAAAATATTTTTTTTTGGTTTTTTTTTTTTTTTTGAAAATGTTCAAATCAAAAAACTTTATGTTTTTTTGGGTTCCCCATGTGGTGTAGATTCTCCAGTTTCCCGCTTGTACTACGAGTTTCCGGACACCGTGTATATGCTTCTTTTGAAGATATTATTTATACATTTGTAAAGCCGAAACGGTAATTATATGAAATTCCCGCGATAGAAAAAAATCGTTTATTTCATTCGAGTCGTGTTTTATTAAATATTCTCTCCATTTTCACGTAATTATTATCATTTTTGAATGTTTGTAACTGAAGTGGTTTCCTTTTTAAAAACATCTATTTGAATTTCAATTTTGTTTTCGGTTATGAATTGTTGCAAATCTTTGAAGCGGAAATTAACCAATTTCCTGACATCTGATCGATCTGATAATCGGCAGATAGAATCTTTGTCGATGACAATGCATTCTATCAATTTTTAGTGGAAATCACGTATACACACGCGGATTTTTAACAAATTTCTATAATATGTCCATGAAATTTTTTTTTTTAGTTTTTGACATTTTCAATGAATAAATTTACCTTTTCAATTAATAAAAAAAATCAAATCTAATGCCAATTGAAACAAACTTATCGATTCATAAGTGTTGTCTGCAATGTTCCGCTTCGGAACATATGATCATCAGTAGGAATATGCAACTAATATGGCCCATCATGTATGGCGGATTTAATTTTAAAATGAAATACTGCTAATTATTATTTGATAATTTAAGATAATATCAACAATTTTCAACAAAAATATGAAACACATAATGATAATCTTCAATGAATAAATATTATAATGAAGGTTTAAGCTTCAATAAATAATACCAATTAATAATAAATTGTATATTTTTTGTTTCTTTGTCAACAACCGAACTTGTTCCTCATTTTTTTTCATAAACTTCTCGAACAGTCTCCGCAAAAGTTTTCCCGCATTTGTGATGATTTCAATAATAATGTTATGTACCTTTCTAATACTTGTACAACCTTTGAACCTATTATGCTTCATTCACTATCTATTATTTGTCCGTCGCACCAATGCATATCAAAATCAACATTTTGATTGTCGCCATATCTCTTGTCTATTGTAAATTTCCATGTTTACTATTAATTGACTTTATTTACCACACTAGTTAAATACAAGATTACTATAAGATGCATTACGCTCTGTTTCAAGGCAGATTCATTCTAGATTTCAGTTTGGAAACATTTCACTTAGAGACATTTAACTCTGTAAAAACTCTACTATATAATATGTAACCATAAACAATTGTAAGACTTACAAATAAAATTATAAAACCGTGTTAAGTGTTTTCATCAATAGAATCCATAACAAAAAATTGGTGTCAGAAGTGCGATATGGTCTAAGTTAATACTACATGGAAACATTATTTCGATAATACTGTAGTATTCTTGACTGTAACAAAAGAACTCTGGATTCTACGAGTAACTTTTAATTATTTGTGACTAGTGACGTTGTTGCAAAAAAAAAATTTTTTTGCAAAAAGCCGAACAGCACCAAGAAGAAAGAAACAAGAAGATTCCCAAACATCCCTGGATCTTACCACAAACACAACAATTCTACACTTCACCTTCACCTTCACATCGCGGACCTGCCTTGCTGAGTATTTTTGATAAAGTACGTTGTTGCCCTTTGCTGTGCAAATAGCCGAAAATCAAGAAGATTCTACACCTTGACGTCGCACGTCGCGGACCTGCCTTGCTGAAGATGGAATGGTTTTTCATATTTTTGTAAGTTTGATTATTGTTTCATGAATTCTAAAGAATCTCATACGTAGCATTTAAAATCTCTTTTCTTATTATTAATTTACAATTATCGCTTTGTTAAAAATGACTGAACAAGAAGTATCTCTTCAATTTTTAACACAATTCATTAGTACATTTGATGGTAATACAAATAATCTTCACACATTCATTAAAAATTGTGATTATGCTTATAAACTAGCATCTAAAGCTCAAAAAGATATTATTTTTAAATATATTCAAACCAAAGTTACTGGAAAAGCTGATTTAATAACATCATGTAGAAATTTGCGTACATGGGAGGAATACAAAAGTTTTCTTGAAGAAAATTTTGCTGATTCGAAAAGTTTTCCACAACTATTATTAGAGTTGCAGACATGTAAACAAAATAGAAATGAGAGTGTTCTCAACTTTACACAAAGAATTGAAAGGTGCTATTCAAATTTAATGAGAGCTACTAAAGCAGAAACTGTCGACATCACTGAATTAATAGGAAAAAATTCTATGATTAAACAAATGGCTCTTCAAGCATTTTTAATGGGCGCATTACCGCAGTACAGCATTATTTTGAGGGCTAGAAACCCAAAAACCTTTGAAGAAGCTTCAATATTTGCAATTAACGAAGAAAAAATGCTCAATTTTACAGAACAAAGTAATTCAAACCAAAAATTTTGCTCTATTTGTAAAAAATCAGGACATATATCTATAAATTGCTTCCACAATAAAGATAAACGTGTCAACCAAGTAAAATCATTTAGTAACTTCACTTCAAAAAATTCTCAGTGCAAAAATAATAATACTGTAAACACGCATCGAAACATCACAATAACGTGTTTCTTTTGTCAAAAACGTGGACACTACAAAAAAGATTGTTGGAAATATAAAAATTTCTTAGAAAAGAAAGCTTCGGAAAACTTCCAAGACCCTTCGTTCCCTACCGAAACGAAGAAGGTCAATACGTTACAGGTAGAATATTAAATAATCTCGAAAATATTACAGCATATATCAAAATCCCCATTAAAGAATGTAAAAATAAATATGTCAAACTATTATTAGACAGTGGCGCAGATATATCACTAATTAACCCTATGGTTTTAGATGGTGAAACAGTATACAATGATAAAGAAATAATTAAAATTAGAGGAATTAACGCTGAAAAATCGACTGAAACGTTAGGATCTGTCAAATTGAACTTATTATTCAACGGTATCCCAATTTCTAATAAGATGCATTTATTGCCTCGAGCAACAAATGTTCCACTCGATGGACTTATCGGAAATGATTTCCTAAGAAAAGTAAATGCCAAAATTAATTACAGCAACAATACATTATGTATAGGTAAAAGTTCTATGCAAATCCATTTTAAAACAAAAAGTTCGGATGTCAAAAACAATAATTCGGTAATTATTGTACAGGCTCGCACAGAGACCTTAGTTGAATTCAATGTTTTGAATCCTGAAATAGGAGAGGGACTCGTTCCAGAAATAGAGATTATGGAAGGAGTTTATCTTTGTAGAAGTATAACAAAGGTTAATTCAAAGTCAAAAGCAATTACGTCTATTTTAAATACGACAGAAAAAGCAGTAAAAGTTAAGAAAATGGAATTGATATTGGAAAAATTTAGTGAAAAAGATAGCAAAATGTTAGAAACTGATTGCGATGATAGAACGATAAAAAGGAAAGTTAAATGCAAAAATAAAAACATTTTTCAATTCAACAAAATAACAGAAAATATTGATAATAGGTACGAACTTTTAAAAGCATCATTACGGACTGAACATTTAAATAAAGAAGAAGAACGATCACTTTTTTCAATTTGTCGAGACTATAACGATATTTTTCACTTGGAAGGAGATACATTGAGTCAAACCGATTCGATAAGGCATGAAATAAATACTACAACACAGATTCCAATACACGCAAAAACATATAGATACCCCGAGGTACATAAAAAGGAAGTAAATGATCAAATAAAAAAAATGTTGGACCAAAGAATAATTAAAGATTCAAATTCAGCATGGTCATCTCCTTTGTGGGTAGTGCCCAAGAAGAAAGATGCAACAGGTCAAGTAAAATATAGAGTAGTGATTGATTACCGTAAATTAAATGAGGTCACTGTAGGCGATGCTTACAACTTACCCAACATCACAGAGATATTAGATCAATTAGGACACTCAAAGTACTTCACCACCTTAGATCTTGCATCAGGATTTCACCAAATCCCAATGAAACCGGAAGATTCACATAAAACAGCATTTTCCACCCCTCTAGGACATTACGAGTTTTTAAGGATGCCGTTTGGGTTAAAAAACGGTCCTGCAACATTTCAAAGGGTTATAAATAACGTTTTAGCTGGTATACAAGGAATAAGATGTTTCGCATACCTAGATGATATAGTTATTTATGCCGATACAATAGAGACTCACGAGGTTAGGTTAAAAGAGGTATTCCAAAAATTAAGATTACACAATTTAAAATTACAGCCTGATAAATGTGAATTTATGCGTAATGAAGTCATGTATTTAGGTCACGTTATATCAGAAAATGGAGTTAAACCAAACCCAGATAAAATTCAAATCATAAAAAATTACCCTATTCCAAAAAATCCAAAAGATATGAAGTCATTTTTAGGACTTGCTGGATATTACAGACGTTTTATTAAAGATTTTAGCAAAATCGCTCAACCTCTCTCCCAATTATTAAAGAAGGATATTCCATTCATTTGGAAGGAAAAACAACAAGAATCTTTTGATATACTTCGAGAACATTTAATTCATGAACCAATATTACAGTTCCCCAATTTCAGTAAAACATTTAATGTCACCACAGATGCAAGTAATTTTGCTATCGGTGCAGTATTATCTCAAGGTGAGATTTCTAAAGATTTGCCAATATCCTTTGCTTCCAGAACACTAAATAAAGCCGAATCAAATTATTCAACGACAGAACGTGAACTTTTAGCTATAATTTATGCAGTTAAACATTTTAGACCTTATTTGTATGGTGTAAAATTCAATATAATAACGGATCATAGACCTTTAGTTTGGTTATTTAATACAAAAGACCCTGGCTCTCGCTTACTTCGTTGGCGTTTAAAATTGGAAGAATATCAGTATAATATAATATATAAACCCAGAAAACTTAATTCTAATGCCGATGCGTTATCTAGAATTGATCATTCTCAAATATTACACTTTAGAATAAACCCTGAACCAAATTCTTACGAAGAATTTATAAAGTCTCATTATAAAGATAAACCATTATTGACTGCAAAAATATTGTTGAAACAGACGAATGTCTTCTAATACGGAAAGATAATTTATGTAACTTTATTTCCAATGATAAGGAAATGTCCGAAGGTTTGTCTATGGAGATAAGGAATTTAATCAATAATCACGATGATATAAAGAAAAGTAAAACGAATGTAAGAGATATATTATATTCAGAACTAAATAACATATTTAACGTTTACCATCTTATAACAATGGAACATTTTTGGGATAAACCAACATACGAAGATATTTTCTGTTGTTTTCTTAAATTAAAAAATGTATTAATTTCACAAGGAAAGAAATCGCTTTCAATTCCTGAACTAGCTCGCAGTGATAATAATTTAAATTGGAATAAAATAAAAACTATTATTTATTACGTCTTTGCAAACTCCGGAATCATGGTAACTATTTGTAAAAATAAAATAAGTTATCCAGATCCCAAGGATAAAGCTAAATTAATAGAGGAGAATCACGATTCTCCACAATCAGGACACTCGGGGTTTCATCGAACGTATAATAGAATGAAAGAGAGATATAATTGGAAAAATATGAGAAAAGACATAAGAAACTACATTAAAAAATGTGAATCATGTCAAAAAAATAAAATTTCTCGTAAAAGATTTATTCATCCAATGGAAATAACTACAACTTCTGAGAAACCTTTTGAAAGGATATCTTTAGATATTGTAGGTCCGTTACCCTTATCCGAAAATGGAAATAAATATATTCTCACGTTACAAGACGACCTAACAAAATTTTCGCAAGCATTTCCAATTCCAAATCATGAAGCAATTACTATTGCAAAGGAGTTAGTCAATAACTTCATTTGTGTATTCGGAATACCAAATCGAATTCTTACAGATCAAGGAAAAGATTTTACGTCAATTATTTTAAAGGAAGTTGGTTGCAAAAGTATTTAAAATGAAACAAATCCAAACAACAGCTTATCACCCCCAGTCCAACGGTGCATAGGAAAGGTCTCACGCGACCTTAGCAGATTACTTAAAACATTACATTTCAGAAAAACATCTTACCCTATTGAATTTAATCACAACAGAATTACAAAACGAATATACGCTTATCATAAACGCATTAATGCTTTCCAAAAATAATATAATACACCCATTTATTATCACTTCTCAGCAATATATTGAAGAAATAAGTAAGTCCTTGCCTTATTTACCGAATTCCGTATCTTATCCTGTCCCACCAAATATAAAAAATGTTAATATATTAATGTCAATGGTAAAAATTGACATTGCATATGTAAATAGAAGAATAATTTTTGTTATATCAAACCCTTTGTGTAGTTATGTAAGCTATAATTTATACAAGTTAATACCTTTGCCTATGAAAAGACAAGACGATTTATATGTTTTTATTATGCCTAATGTTAAATATTTAGCTATCGCCGAGAGTAAAACAAATTATGTTACTCTTGATAATATAGATTCGTGTAAACAAACCATTTTAGATAAAGCGATTTGTAAAACCACAAACATTTATTATAATCTACATGAAAGATCTATTTGTGAAACAGAATTACTAATCGAACCTTCTCATATGCCTCCGAATTGTGAAACCAGAATAATGAATACGATTAACGAAATTTGGCATACTACAAATAAAGGAACGAAATGGATTTTTGTGCTCCCTAAACCAACATTGGTTACAATTAAATGTAAGAATTCTGAACCAACCGATGTTAAATTACAGAATACAGGAATATTAATTATAAAGCCAAAATGCAAACTTTACACTAGTTCAACAGTGATTGTTAATGTAGAAGACCAATATTATAATATATCAAATCAAACAGCTTCAAAATCAATAATTCCCCTGTTCAATATAACTGATGATAATTGTTGCAATATAAATCAAACACAAAATGTCAAAATAAATATTCCATTAATAATACCAAAAATATTTACTCTAGATAAAGATGATTTAATTTTAGCAAGCCATAAGTTAAATAAAATGTACGATGACTTAGAAAATATACCCGAAGACCATATTGTAATTAGAATTATGAAAAATAACTTTTTTCCTATGTATTTTTAAGTTTAATAATCATTTACATTTTATATAAACTATTTAAGTGTTACACATCTAGAAGAGATCATTTTAAAGGTGATTCTCGTGTAAGATTAATAAATTACTTGAACATTTGTAAAACAAAAGACAAAAGAGAAGCAAACGTAGAAATGGAAGAAAACGTTACCGGGTCCACTGATGAATCCCTAACGCTCAGACGAAGTACAAGACTTCGAACTGACGTGAGATAATGATGGACGCCACATTATCTCATCTTAACGAGGAAGGTGTTATGTACCTTTCTAATACTTGTACAACCTTTGAACCTATTATGCTTCATTCACTATCTATTATTTGTCCGTCGCACCAATGCATATCAAAATCAACATTTTGATTGTCGCCATATCTCTTGTCTATTGTAAATTTCCATGTTTACTATTAATTGACTTTATTTACCACACTAGTTAAATACAAGATTACTATAAGATGCATTACGCTCTGTTTCAAGGCAGATTCATTCTAGATTTCAGTTTGGAAACATTTCACTTAGAGACATTTAACTCTGTAAAAACTCTACTATATAATATGTAACCATAAACAATTGTAAGACTTACAAATAAAATTATAAAACCGTGTTAAGTGTTTTCATCAATAGAATCCATAACAATAACAACGCTTTTTTCTTGTAAAGCGATAATTTTTTTGTAACCTAAATGACTACAGATGATTAATGTCAAATATAAAGGTTGCCAACATAAAAATTTGTGGATAATTTAAATCCAACGCGCACTTAATGCAGGTTTGGAGTAGGCATAGAGATTTTGATTTCGTCACTTAGCTGAAGCCACTAAACACTTCAGTACGATCTGTACCACGTGCTAACACACAACCAAACATCCACTGGACCACTTGAGATGCATTACGTTGAACGGAAATCATTGGATAGTTATTTATAACAGCCGTTATCTCAATACGTCTAAGAGAAATCGAGTTTAGAACAGAAGTAATAATTCTACGCCGACTCGCTGGAAGAGTAGGCAGAAAGAACAGAACGTCATTCATGGAATGAACTGCCATTCAGATGCTAGGGCTTTTATAATAATTATTATTATTATATTTGGATGATTTGTATATCTCCGTTTTTGTGCAAAATCTCCTCAGTGACGCTGTACAAATATGTAATACATTTCTACAATGATTTATGTTGATAATATACAGTACCGGGTAAGTACCCGGTAGGTCACTTGAGATTAACACTTAATTAACATTATGTAATTGTTTATTAGCGAAATTTTTATAAAAGATTAAGTCATAATTGGAAGATTAGACATAATTGGGCTTTCGGGTATTTATTTTAAAAATATATATTTATGTACTTTTTTAGGGATTTTTCACAACCGGGATTACGGTGCTAGTATTTATCAGTCTAGAGATTCCAGTGTTGGCACCGGGAATTTAAATTATTGTGTTTTTCGGATATTACATGTAGATTTTTAAGTAAATTACTATACATACATTATTAACTAAATTCCACCAATGTAAAAATAGCTACACAAAATGAAAAATCTAAAATCGGAAAAAATGCGTAGTACTATAAAAAAACATTCAATATTTTGAGAAGTAGATTTCTTGTAGAGAATATCACTGTCAGATGATCCGCATTATAATTGAGAAACAAAGAGAAGTAAAAACTCGTCTGTCTCAACAATCCCGGTGCAATCATCATTATTACAGGCGGCTAAACACCCACTCAAGCGATTGTTGTCATATTATATATTTTTGGATCACTAGATGATACCCGTGCTTAGACTGCTGAGGCCCCCGTTTTACAGTTTTATAAAATTCAACAAATTAAAAGGTGTAAATTATAAAATAAAATTAAAATTAAAATTAAAAATAATTACAAGATACGGTCGTATATCTTGTGCATAATGTTTTGTTGTTTAGTTATGAAATGCAGTTTTAATTTTCAAGATTTAAAAATGAGTACTTCTACTTTATTATAATCCTGTTAAAAAGGTGAAAATATACCATTTCTCTATAAACTATCAGTATTTTCATAAAAGATCGGAACACGTGTTCATGAAACGTTGGCAAAAGAAGGAAGAATCGCAAAACCAATAACCCAAAAATTAATCACCATATTTCTTTGGCCTCTCTGGGACTAGAATCAAACGGTCACAAGGAGTTAATTGGCGACATCAGTTTATATCAAAAAGTTCACACTTCTAGAGATTATTTGTTCAGTGCTTCAGTCCAAACCCTTGGTGTTATCTTCAATTAGGGCCGATGGTAATTATGTTTGCTCGACATTGCTTTGTGCAGAAGGGTTTTGAATTTTCCGCGAAATTCACCATCTTTGTTTCTGAAAATATATATTTTTATTAAATTCAAATTTCTGTTTTTAATTTCTTCTCCTGTTGTGGGTGGAAGGGCGAACTAGGCTGTGGCATTCCTACAAACTTCCTACTAACTTTTCCACAAATAAGAATTTGTTAGATTCGTTTTAATTAGTTTAATTCGTTTCGTTAATAACCAGCAATTGCAAAACATGTTTACCCTCTAAGAATATATTCATAACAATGCTATGGCTTGTCATATAACAGATTTTAGGCGCAAAGATCCTACAGTTGCCAACTTGAGTAGCGGGAATTATCAGGCTAGTTGCTGGGTCAAACGTAACGCGCAAAAGATCCGCTACAGTTCCCCCCACCCCGGCGACCGAGCTCCTCGTTCCTCCTTCTTACGCGCCGACCTCTGACCTAGCTGGACGTGTGTTCGTTTCGGCGCCCGCGTTCCAATTCGCACCGCTCGGTCGAGAAGCCAAATGTACGACAATGTCGCGCTTTGAACATCGACAGGCTGGCACCGTTTGTTTGAAACACGGCGCACAGTCCTACAATCAACAGGATACCCCCGACAACACCACGCTGTGAGTCTCTTACATTTCCTATTACCCTTGAATGTGTCCGCTAATAACCTAAATTCGTCCACGCTGCCTGTCGGTCTAGAGAGCTGTTAATTATTTCCCAGAGAGAGATTAGGGAACCCTTTGATGATAATTCTAGTTAGGATGTAACAACCTGTATTCTATTGTCATTCACCCATGTAATGTCCATCTTGCCGCTCAAATACAATGTTGATTTATAAAAACCTAACCTCTTTCATTTGGGGATAGCGGTTGTATGGGAGTGTTTTGTGTAGACGGTGGGATATGGATTCTTGAGCCTCGCGCTGACCCCGAACCCTGACTATGAGAGAGACGTCTCATGCCCCCGCATCTGAGCTGGCCGAGGGAAAGTCAGGGCCCCCCCCCAGGTCCGACGCGCGACACTGGCGACCAACATAGGGCAGAATTTTTTTTTAAACATATCCTTCCCGACTGCACAGAATTGCCTTTACGATTGCCCCCAATTTGAAAGCATGTACTATGCAATTTTGTTGCCAAGCGCATTTTCGCCGCGAGAACTTTTGTTTGTTGTCAAGCGCATTTTGCCGCGAAAAAATAACGGTAGGAATCCTCTCGAACGAATAAAAGAGACGCACGAAATTCCCGCCAAAACGCTGTGATAACGAAAGTTTGAACATAATGTTTCTTCAATAACATAGATTCTGTGTTCTTTGTTTAAACAAAACAAACCCACTGTTTTAATTTCGGCATAAATTGCACCGTAATAATAACAGTCAGGATTTAGAACTGTGAAGCCAATTTTTACACCGGAAGTGATTTTTTTTAAAAAAAAAAGCACAATACACCCAACGGCCCATCGAAGCTGATTTCTAAAAAATATATCAGCTACAACCTGTAAAACACAAGTAATTCTTTATCCCGATTAATTATATAGGTACGGTGTTTGTCCATTTTCTTGTTTTTTTTCAGCTTTTGACTGTTATAAAAGTGATTTTAAGTGAATTGTTTCAAATTAACTTCAGAAGTGCAGTGTTTTTTTTGCAAAGAAGTGCTTTCTCGACGCAATAATAAGAACGTGTGTTCAATCTCACGATTTAGTGCCAGTAAATGAAGCAAATATAAAATCTTTCCATCAAAAGTGTTTTTTCGCTTCTAAAGTGCTGTTTTTTGTGCCTTTTTCGTGCCTTTCCTCGAGTGCAGTGAATATAAGTGCGAATAGTGCCCACAAAATTAAATAATGCAAATCCTAAAGTGTCCCCCTGGCCAAATTTTCTTCAAAAAGACTTAGAAGAATTTCGGAGTTTTTTTTCCCTTTTTAAACCATTTTTTAACAATGAATTCCAATCAAATGGCTACATCTTTGGACATGGGTGTCATTCCCAATGTACACAACTTATCCAAAGTGCACCTACAAGCCGTCTTAAAAGACAGAGGAATATCACCACTAAACAAATCAAAGTCAGCATTGAAAGCATACGCTTTGTTATTCAACAAGAAGTTCATCAGGAAAATAAACCTATCCATTGCAAGTGAAGACAAGGCACCCAATACCCCAGTTTTGGAAATCCCCGTTTCTAACAAAGAAACCAGGACACATGTTACAGTAAAACAAGACAATGCACCCATCACGGCACAAGAAAAAACATACGATCTCACTCCTTGGAAGATCAAATATAACGGTGTTTCTGATGTACTGGATTTCATTGACCGAATCGAAGAAACGGCCTCAATTAAAAATGTTCCATTTGACGTGCTGCAGAAAAACTTTATAGAACTAATATCTCCAGAATTAATCCCGTGGCACCGAATACAAAAATCAAAATGCAAGGACTGGAATAAACTCAGATCAGCCCTGATCACTAGCTTCGGCAAATCAGAGGCCCAACACAGAATTAAATTATCGTTACTATCCATTAAACAATTAGTAAACGAAACTGTGGCAACATTCATAGAGAGGGCCGAGTCCATCAACATCAAACTTTCCCACCCTGTCCCGGAAGCCGAATTATTACCAGTTATAACTGATGGCCTCCTACAAAAATATGAAAACATTATCACCTCACAGAAAATTGTGTCGTTGGCCCATTTAAACGAAGTTTGCCTCATTTTGGAATCCCACCAAGACAGGAAAAACAACAAAACCACCACGGACAATATCACTGTACCAAGCCGTCCTTCTGGATTAAAACCAGAATTTGACAACAAAAAAGTTTGCTCCTTTTGCAAAAAAGTAGGTCACCTAGCTACCACTTGTTTCAAGCAGGCCAAATTTCTGGAAGCTAAAGAACCCAGAACCTTAAAGAGACATCGCTCCAGGGATCGTTCTCCTCCACGCGACGAACTGCGTGAAATTTTCAAAAAATCAAGAAATAACATGGAAAGGTTGCAAGACCCTCACTTTGTTAAACCTCAAGTGGATTTCTCTAAACCCCCACCGAATTTTCATGCAAGAAAACCAAAAAACTAAATAATAACCTCTCAGGTATTCATTCTGTACCAAGGTCTAAGGAATGGACTGATTGGTTATCACACATTAAATATTTTAACCAGACCTTAAATGTTTCTTCGGTTTGTTGCAAACAAGCTAAAGATGGAAGACCTTATGCCCTTTTCTCCGTTAACAATGTCCCCTTCTCTGGACTACTAGATAGTGGTGCATCTGTTAGTTGCCTTGGCAACAATGCCCACCTGCCTTTTGTTAACAACGGTTTTAAAGTTTTTTCCAAACCTACACTCGTGACAACTGCGGACAATGCTCCCCAGACAGTCATCGGTACTCTGCAATTACCAATTAAATGTAACAATAACACAGTTACAATTAATTTTGTCTACTGAAGCCGAAGAAGCTTTTACGACTTTAAAAAATGCTCTTCAAACAGCCCCTGTCCTGAATTGCCCTAATTTTGAACTACCTTTTACCCTCCATACGGATGCTTCTAACGTAGGGATCGGTGGAGTCCTAACTCAGGAATTCCCCGATGGCGAACACCCGGTAGCCTACTTTTCCCGCACCTTGAATAAACACGAGAAAAATTACGGAATCACCGAAAAAGAGTTACTGGCAGTATTGGATTCTGTTCACCATTTTCGCGGTTACATAGACGGTAGCAAATTTACTGTAGTCACAGACCATAGTAGTTTGAAATGGTTGATCTCTCTAAGTAATCCCTCCGGCAGACTCGCTCGCTGGGCTTCTCGTTTGTCCCAATACACTTTCGATGTCATCCACCGTAAAGGTGCGGACAATATTGTCCCAGATGCCCTGTCAAGAATTGAACTTGCCACATTAAACATCGATACAATTGCCTCTACCCCATCCACAAAAGATGAATGGTATCTCAAAATCTATGAAGGGTGCAAAAACAATCAACAAAAGTTTCCCAATTTTATTATAAAAGAAGGACAACTATATCGCAATTGTAAGGCCCCACTGTCCATCCTTGAAGATTACTCTTGGAAACTCGTTGTGCCCCTCGAAAAGAGAAAACAAGTAATCATCAACAATCATAGTGCCCCCGACTCTATACACCCAGGAACCTTCAAGACGTATAAAAAGATTTCCTTGAAGTATTACTGGCCTGGTCTTTTCAAGCAAGTTCGCAACTACATCTCCAAATGTGAAACATGTAAAGCTTACAAACATAGTACGGCACCCCCTGCCGGCCTAATGGGAAAACCCAAACGTGCTGATAGACCCCTCCAATCGTTATCTATGGACCTCGTCGGACCTTTTCCCAGGAGTTATTCTGGACACATGCATATACTCAGCATTGTGGATATCTTTACCAAATTTTGTTGGATCTTCCCCTTAAAAAGAGCCAACGCCGCCGCCATTGTCAAACTTGTGGAAAAACACATTTTCATACCCTACGGAACACCCAAAACCGTAATAGTTGACAACGGAAAACAGTTTATAGCACAAGAATTTAAAGATTTCCTTGCTAAATACGGGATTAAAGATATTTATTATAATACCTTGTACACTCCCCAAAATAACACTGTCGAAAGGTATAACCAGACTATTAACACAGCTCTGGCCATTTTGGTTGACAAAGACCAACGTAATTGGTGTAAGAATTTAGATAAAATTCAAGCTGCCATGAATAACACTGTTAACCTAACCACTGGTTACACCCCCTTCTTTTTAAAACACGGTATGGAACAGGTGGTACATGGTTCATTGCACTGGAACACGAATTTCCCCACGTCAACCACCTCCACAAGCAATCCTGCCGTTGATTACGCTCATCGTTTGGAAGAACTTACTGCCATTTATAGTGAAGTTACTGATGCCCTATTGCTGGCCCACCAAAAAAGTGCGGACAGATATAACCTACGTAGGAAACACATCACTTTTAATGTAGGCGATGTTGTCTGGAGAAGGAATAACACCCTCTCTCAAGGAGCCCTGTACTTCTCTGCCAAGCTGGCACCCCGTTTTGTCAAAGCCAAGGTTGTAAGAAAAATATCGGACTTAGTTTACTACCTGTCCGACTCCTCTGGCAAACATACTGGTAATTACCATATTAAGGACATTGTAAAGTCTGGAAGTGAGGAGACAGTTGAAACTGCCCCACCACCCCAGCAACTTTAAACTAACCCATTGTGTATTATCACAAACTATTGTAAGCTTATGAAGTCTTACCATAATTAGGCGTGTAAAGTGTCAACTACATGTCAACCTATTCGTCAAAACGAGTTTAACCTACCTTTGTAAATAAATGTATATTAACATATTATGACCATGAAATATTATTCCTGTAATAACGTTCTTTCCCTCACGACAATCGTTTTCTCCCTTTTTACGTTTTATTTTCTCACCTGTTCTGAAACTGATCATTTTAGAATAGAGACACGTTTTCGAGTTACAATCGCCGGGAAGTCGCGAACCCGCTTTTGCTTCTCAACTTCTACACTATGCAATGTTTATGTCATGTCACCCCATTTTCGTTTCATTTTGTTCCCTTCGTCGTGTTAGAAAGAACCACCCCACTTTTGTTTCTGTCCTTGTAAAATAACGATTGGTAATCACTCATAAGAGTGCCATCCAAAAGAGTTCGGATTTTGTAAATTCCAAAGTGTTAAATACCGACCCTTTTTAAAAAAAGAAAACCTGTCAAGTACAGCCATTAATTCTTTCTTGTCCAATTCAACGTTACCTTGAGTATGTAAAACCCTATAGTGGTCTCAAAGGCAAGAACCAAGTAGCAATTAATCACATAATTGTCTTCTTTGTATGTACATAATTTTTTTTCATTTTTTTCAATTTTTTTCCTTTCAAAAATTGATGGCGTCCTACCCAAGCTCACATTTACCAAAAATCGGATTTTGACACATCCATTTTGGGAAATTGTATTTATAAAAGAAAACCAAATGTCGGTCCTATAAAACCACATACCATAACTGGACTCGCTTCAACTAAAAGTATGTAAAACCCATTAAGGTCTTTTATTGTATGACGAGATCTCGATTTCTTTTCTCTACTGTTACGTCACGTATGTCTCGTACCTCACGTTTCAACCCTACGGGACAGGTTAGTAAAACCTTACGGTTATCCTGATCTTCGAACACAAATAATTATATCACAACGTAAATCAACAGGACTTTGTTCGATCATCGTTGCATAATATAAACACCCAACCTTTGTCTCACCATTTAACCAAGTGTTTGCAACCCAATTGCACGCTACAATGAACAGTATGTAAAGCCATTATGGGCCTGTTCTCACCCATCGCACGATGTAAGTAGAAATACCTCCTACCATCATCTCGCACCTTGTAACAAATGAAGTAACATTGAAATTGTTTATCTTCTCTATTGTTCCATCGTACGCCTCTCCAGGCTACGGAGTTAGTCAATCTAACAAATCTTTGCAAACAGTATCAAATGATACTGCTAGCTTTTGTTGAATTATATTTAAATGTAAAATTTGTCACGCGATAGGAGAGATCCTTACAAAATCCACCACTACACGAGAAGTTCGTTACAATTACTTAATACTTATAACCATGTGTTATAATTTGGTCGTGTGACATTAATTTGCCATGAGTACCGCCTTTGTGTATAATTTGGTCGTGTGACATTAATTTGCCATGAGTACCGCCTTTGTGTATAATTTGGTCGTGTGACATTAACTTGCCATGAGTACCGCCTTTGTGTATAATCTGGTCGTGTGTCATTAACATGTCATGAGAACCGCTTTTGTGTATAATTGTGTACAACCCTGTACACGAGACGTGGAGACGTAATAATAATACTTACCGTGATTCGTGTGAACGACATAATATCGACATCGTCATCTCCTTTAAGGAACTGTTTTTACACTCTTTGACTTCTGTCTATAATTGAGTTGTACCTTGCATATACTGCATACTCGTACACTATACGTGAAGACGTTACAATACTCACCATGAATCGTGCGAACGAAATAATATCAAACCTTTATATGTGAACTACGTAAGTATTTCACAGAAACCTCTTTGTTCAACGCCAATGCCCGTGGACTTCCTGTTTTTGCTGCTTTCCAAAAAGAAAAGAAGCCCAGGAATATCTACTATCCCAAAAGGACTAGTTTTCAGCTTCACTGTCAATTATGGGGCATAGTGCCGCAGGAGTTAATCGATGGGCACAAAACCACTAAACTCGTCGTCTGGGAAACGAATAAAAAGAATCCCAGGTTTGTGAAATTGGAACTAGGGTCTGTCTTTTCTCACAATCATGTAGAAGTTTAAAACGACCCCTAATCTTTTGCCAAATACACGCAAAAGATTAGCCTCTTTAGTACAATGTGTATTCAAATACTGTTTAAAATTAATCCACTTTATTAAAATGTAAAGAGTCAGGAAATCTGCTGTTTGAATATGTTTCACTCTCACATAGAGGTTGAATTGGAAATTAGTCCAGTCTCTAGCAATTTCGTAACTCAATTCCCGTCCTTTTTCCTCCCCCTCCCTACCCCCATGCCCTCAGGCATATGTATGAAGTGGAAAATCTGTTGTCGACCATATTTCGCCCTCACTTCGAGTTCGAATCGGTAATTGTTCCGGTCACCAACAGGCTTCCTACCTCACCTTTCACGTATGTTGTCATTTTTTTTTCTCTCCTCAACGAAACACATTCATGAATTTTGAATATGTATGATACGCACTTGGCGTATCGTCTGTCTTTTCTGACAACCTTTATTCATGAATTAGTTTCCCTGCTGTTGCCGTGACTCGTTCACGAATTTTTTTGTCTTGTTCTTTGAAATCCTACGAAAATGTTACCACCTGTATGTTAACATAGGCCAAAGAAGGCCGGTTGTTTTTTCAACCAAGACAGTTTGTCATTCGGCAAACGCCAAGTCATCCTAATAAAGGATAATGTTTATGTAATCAAAACTAGTTAGGAACCTCTCTCTACCTCTCTCTCACACTCTTCGTCACTCTCTGGACCGGCAGTTAAACCTCGTTTGTTTATTTTTTCTGGACACATTTTGTTTCTCTCCAAACTTTTCTTCATTGGTCCCTAGGCAGGTAAACTTCAAGAAATTTGCTTTAATAATAATTCCCCCCGGATTTAAAAAGAAGCCCAGGCGGATGCCATCTCCAGCAGCCAAGCTGAGCCTCACCTCCTAGCAGCCTGCGCTGTGGTTACAAAGGCCCCTCGACTACTACTCGCTACACACTTGTTCCATCTTGTTCCATCTTGTTCCTGAAACCACAGACAATACCACTCATATGTATGACGTTTGTCACACCACTGCAAGCCGAGTTGTCCCACTATACTTTATGACACTCTGAACTACCTTTCGGACACGCTAGTCCCGGAGTTCAAATTTCTTGCCCTCAATGCCAATGCCAGTTATACCGTCTCTTGCTCTGTCATGCAGTGACACATACCAGGTCATGGGTGAAACATAATTACCCTTTGCCCCTCCAGTAAACACAAACTGCGCATCTCTAAAAAGTTATCCTGAGCTACATTATGCTCCGATAACCAACACATACGATCCGTGCCCACCATAATAGCACATAGGACTCGTACTGGCATAACTACGGAACCTGGACTACTCTCTCCAATGACCACTGTAACCATAGCCGCAGCCCCGCAAACCACAGCCCCACTTCGCAAACATCAACGCCCACAACGAAGCAAAGTGTTCTTTCCAAGGCCTAAGTGTACTCCTGAGTGTTATCTCAATGGGTCAGATTACAGTGATAATGTAATCTTTTAGAGTCAGTGAAATCTCGTTTCCTTCGCAACTCTTCGAAACCAAAAAACCAACGCAACGCAAACTTAGTTTCCAGACCAATGAAACCCTAGAATCACACCTTAACATTCCGTCTCTTGTTTTTCAATTGTATAATGTTGTCTATTGTTTTTTCAATTGCATAACCATGCCCTTTTGTCTTTCAATTGTATAATTTTGTCTTTTGTCTTTCAATTGCATAACCATGTCTTTTGTTTTCTAATTGCATAATTTTACTTGTTGTTTCCACACCTGCTCTCTCCCCAAAATTATTTGCTCCAAACATGCTATGAACCCTTCCTCATTTCTCCCCACAAATATTGTTACCTAGCCTATGGCATAAGCTAGTCATTATGTTTTAGCTAGGCATCTCTCTGGCCATCCAAGTCTCTCAAACTAAGGGCAACTCTTGTTTTGTCAAAAAACCCCAAGGGAGGCACATAGAGGATCTTTTAACCCTGATGCTCCATTACCACGTCGCCCTTTTTACGAGCGCGGGGGGAGGTGTCATATAACAGATTTTAGGCGCAAAGATCCTACAGTTGCCAACTTGAGTAGCGGGAATTATCAGGCTAGTTGCTGGGTCAAACGTAACGCGCAAAAGATCCGCTACAGTTCCCCCCACCCCCGGCGACCGAGCTCCTCGTTCCTCCTTCTTACGCGCCGACCTCTGACCTAGCTGGACGTGTGTTCGTTTCGGCGCCCGCGTTTCAATTCGCACCGCTCGGTCGAGAAGCCAAATGTACGACAATGTCGCGCTTTGAACATCGACAGGCTGGCACCGTTTGTTTGAAACACGGCGCACAGTCCTACAATCAACAGGATACCCCCGACAACACCACGCTGTGAGTCTCTTACATTTCCTATTACCCTTGAATGTGTCCGCTAATAACCTAAATTCGTCCACGCTGCCTGTCGGTCTAGAGAGCTGTTAATTATTTCCCAGAGAGAGATTAGGGAACCCTTTGATGATAATTCTAGTTAGGATGTAACAACCTGTATTCTATTGTCATTCACCCATGTAATGTCCATCTTGCCGCTCAAATACAATGTTGATTTATAAAAACCTAACCTCTTTCATTTGGGGATAGCGGTTGTATGGGAGTGTTTTGTGTAGACGGTGGGATATGGATTCTTGAGCCTCGCGCTGACCCCGAACCCTGACTATGAGAGAGACGTCTCATGCCCCCGCATCTGAGCTGGCCGAGGGAAAGTCAGGGCCCCCCCCCAGGTCCGACGCGCGACAGGCTTTTCCTGGTATCTCCTTGCGAGCCACGGGCAAGTCGGAGAAACTAATTAGAAACAAGATAAAAGTAGCCGACATTGCTTTCGCAATCTCTACATACAAAAATATGTCTGGCTTTTACCTACAAGCGCCTAGGGGGCGCAGGACAGGTGGAATTCATATGGTGGCATCTTTCGTTGGGAAAGAGACGCGAACGCCATTTTCTCGTAATCCGGATATAAATATTATACGGGCGTTTAACTACGGGATAGTGGAACACTTTACTCATAATCACTGCCGAATGGTATACCAGCCGTATTTGTAGCTTTCCGATTTATATCGGCTGGCCCCTTAGCGTCAGTATAGGGCCGGCAACATTTATGTTAAAATATCATAAAATACTTATCTGTAATATTATGATAATAATAATGTGATATGACAGTACTAATCTCAAAAGGATTCTTTTGCCAATGATGCCAATCTGTAGACATTCATAAATAACCTTAAAGATTATCAAATTGCAGGATGACTTAAATAGCGTAGATATCGATAGTCAAAATAAGTCGTAAGGTTGGAAGGTTTATATCATAAGTGTAATAAGTAAAATACGTTATTACAGTAGGTAGAGACATGTAAAATATTTTAGTTGATGTACTTTATTTACTAAATTTACTATAATGGTTCGCCAAGGCAAAGACCAGAGATAAAAAATTGTCTAAAAGCCCGGAAAAGAAAACCATGTTGCCGATGCACTATCAAGGATTAAAGTGAAAAAATTCTATCGTCAATCAATTATGAAGCGGTGGGGTTAGACTAAAACAACTACCCAGAACTCATCGCAAGCAGGAACACCGAGACTTCTCTGCTTTTGGAACGAGTCCAGATTCTCGGAAGTTCTACAACTTTTTGGTGCCATATGTCCATAGGGTTGCAAGACCATATGTTCATACCTAGGTCTTGGAGGCAACGTATACTTGATAACTTGTCACCCTGACATCGGAAGAACCCATGAAACACTGAAACAAATGTTCGTTTGGTCAAAGATGCAGCGGGACGTAAAAGAGTTGGTCGCAACGTGTATATTATGAAAGAAAGCCAAAGTAAATAGGCATACCCACAGTTTTATTGGAACGCTCAGGGAGAGATTTAGAAATATAAATATTGATATTGTGGGTCCATTGCCGCCATCAGGTAGGAAGTCGAAGAAGTTATTCTCATTTAGTTAATCAAAAGCCGAAATCTTGACATCTGTAAATAGGTATGTATCAGACGCAAGTCTTTTAAATTGACTGTAAATAAGGGGTGCTGAATCTTCTAGTTGGTGAGCTGCTTTATGTTCAGGGCCTTTTCCGGTTGCTGTGATTTTGTGTATCCAAGGAGAGAGCAGTAGGTAGTCCTAGGAAGCGCAAGGTCAGAAGTCAAAGGCGGTTGTAGTGGTTCCAGCGGGAGAAGCAGTCCCGAGTGAAGCGGTCAGAGTAGATGTCGGAAGAGAGAGAGTTAAGATCGCTTTACGCGCGGTATATATAGGACTAGCGGGGGCGTGCACACATCGGTGTGCGCGCGTCTGAACCGCCCCGCGTAAACGAGGTGCATCTTTGTGCAGCTTCGTGTGTTTTCATATGACTTTAATAGTCAATATTAAAATTATTTATTCAACAGTACTCTTTACGCCGCTTCATCTCATGAAAACTGTTTTTCCCTAGCATTTTTAATGTTTTTATGATAAATTGTACAATATGAATCAGTGGGTCCTCAGACCGACAATGGTGTGAGGAAATCCTTATAACTACTTAATATTAATGTTTACATATTTCAATATTACTTTACAACATAGACGCGAGTCCAGCCTTTCAACCTGTATATTTTTGTTTAGCATTATTGCGTCGAGACTCACGCAAATCTAACATTAATTTGCGCAATTATTTATGAAAAGAGAAATATTTCTAGCATTATCGTGCTTTGCGGTGATTGGCTGGCCGTCGCCGTTCACTGTTTGGCTTGGCTTCGCCTGGGCAAAGGAGAGGGGATGCGACGTAAATACTGGGTCCACGGCTTGCGATGTGCCCAGTGCTCTCCAGCCGGGGAGGGGATACCACGTAAATACTGTGTCCGGGCGCGCGTTGTGTTCAATACTCGCCGGCCGGGTAAATACTAGCTTTCTTATCCCTCATGCGTTCGATACAAGGTACTAAAATACCAAATTAGATTCCCCTATCTTAACAAGCGGATTGAAATATTTAGAGCACAGGCGTCAGGTAGGTATGCTGTTATTGTTCTACCGGTATTACAATAGAAGATGCTCCAAGGAACAAGCGTCATTGATCCCATCAGCACCAGTGCATTACCGGGAAACACGCCAAACGCGCGTCCAACATTTATACACGGTTGACATTAGTCACATTAGAACGGGTCGCTTCTACGACTCGTTCTTGAGTTCAAAGGCTCGGCTGTCAAACGATTTGCCAGCCTCTGTGTTTCCTTCCTCCAATAACGTGTGTCTCTTCAAGACCCATGTTCACTCCTTATTCTCCCCATAAAGACCCTCCACACAGCATCCCCAGAGATGTCATAGGTCCTAAGGGAAATTATTTTCAAATCACCACATAGAAACATACCAACGGAAATTAAATACAAATTATATCTCGAAAATTATGATTTTTGTGTTTAATCGGTTGATTTTTTTCTTCCCATTTTTTCGGCTTGAAATTTTTTTTTCAATCTTCAATTTTATATAATAAAATGTTACAGTTTTGGTACGCAGAGTAAGATTTGTCATTTTATGAAAAACACGCGAGAACTATTGATTTAACTAAAGTAGTATCAACTTTTAAACCATTGGAAAAAATATTGTAAAAAAAAATCAGTTTTAATTTTGGCCTGAAGGGTTAATAATACGAGTCCAAGTGATTAAGATTTGAGAGTCTGTAATTTCAATCACAATGTAATCCCATCAATGGTACACCTTTTCAGAAACAAGGTGACAATTGAATTCAGATATCTCTACTCTAGGACTAAAACATAGAAGGGAAGATGCCTAAACCAGGATTCTCGTCCTTAATCACCAGAGCCAAGATACATTAATATTTCTGTAGATTTATGAACTAAATCAAAACGTGGTCATTGTATTCGGTTAACCCAAGGAGTCCTGAGAATAGTCAATTATTCTATCTATGTGTATTATCAGAGGCGGACTAGCTCAGTGGTAATGACTCTTTTATCCAAAATTCATTAAAAATAATATTCCTAAAATCTAATTACCAATGCAAACTATCTTTATAAATACTTTATGTTGACGATTCTTGATATACAGGATGTTGAATTGAACTTTAACCAGTGATTCCTGACCTTATTTGGAGAAAAAATATAATGGTAATTTTGGTCTTAGGTGGATTTGATTTGTTTAAAAAAAAATTTTTTTTTTTATTTATTGAAACAAAAAACCTTGACACGTCATTTCGTAACTAGACATCTCAGCAGAGTAACCGCAATATGACACTAAACTGTCCAATATTTACTGTTTTTTGTTATGTTTTTCGATAAAGAAAAAATTCAACTCATGAAAAACAAATTTTAACATAATACTTCTTTTTTCAATTCTCGATCTTTTGAGCCAGCCAGTAGATAATTTCAAAGAAAAAAGGCTCTTAAGCTGCTATGAACATTTAAAATGCCTTGAACTTAAAAAAAATGGTTTTAAAGCAAATTTAACCTTTTCCCCCAGAGACTGGGTCAACTATGCTAACGCGCCAAAACACGTTGTAGGAACGACATTACTATATTAACGACTGTAATGTCATCCAATTTCAGAGAATTGCGTTAGTGTGCGTGTGTGTATGTGGGATTGCCACCAAAATTTGATGGCATGCATTGTCATCGACAACGATTCTATCTGTCTATATATCATTCTATCTGTTTTATTTAAAAAAAATACTAAAAATAAAATAAAATAAATAAAAATAATAATTAAAAATAAATAAATAAAAATGATAACAATTAACAATTTGTAGGCTTTTTAAGACAGTTAAAATACAGTTTAATTAAAATAAAAAAACTATAGCAGACTAAAGGTCATGCGATGACCAGTGTTTTTTGATATAGTGTCCTCTGCGTGCAGTTTTATCTTTTATAAGCATACACTTTTTAATATAAGTGTGTTTTTCGGAAGTGACTTGCCAGGTAAGTATGTTTTGGTATCTTTTCTAAATAACAAATGTAGATCCTAGGAAATAAATTGTACAGCGCCCTTGAGGTGATTTTTCACAAAAACAGCGCTCTACAAATTATCCAATTATTAATATTATTATAATCTATTTTTAGCTCGATCGAATGTTGAAAAGTGGCATAAATTTCACATTTTCAAGATTTACATTCTTTCTTTCATTCACGAAAAAAAACGGTCACCGAAGACCAATATGCTTTGTATTTTTTTAATTCCAAATAGCTCTAAAATCACTGCTGCAAGTAGTAGTTCTCTTAACACTTTGTATATTGATTACGCTTCGGTGCGTGCTTTTCTGACGTTTGTTACTTTTAGCATTGCATTTTGGTGTGTGTTTTTTTTGCATTAAGTTAGTTAAAAATAATAATAATACATGGTAATGTCAATATGAGTTTCATTGCGTTATGTTGGCAACTACTATTATTATACTGATTCTTCCTTATTGGACATTCAAAAGATTTGATATTTCAAAATATGTCATGTTTTACGCTTTCTCTTCGAAGTAAACTGATGAATACATAAATAAAAGTAGAAAATTAAATTTCAATTTTCGCTATTTTACATTTATGATCAAATAATTAATGTCGAGCCTGCGTGACATAGTACTACGACTTAGGACATAGAGTTGTTTGTTTTATTCTATTGTCGTTTATTAATTCATTAGAATTTGAGCTTCACTACTCTGGATATTGGTTTTAACATTGATCGTAAAGTTTTGATGATTCTTATAAGAATAGCTTTTCATTTGTTCGTTCAGTAACTAAGCCCTTATTGTTTACTTGTTTACGATCCAGGATTAAAGACTTTATTTTTATCATGTTACAAGATATTTTCAATATTATAAAGCATATTTTTTATAGAAAATCAATAAAAAATATCTTTTTTTTCAATTGAATTGTGATTTACAATCCGCTCCTGTGTGATTTAAGTCTATTGGACCCGCACCTAGGATTTACATACTCAAATACAGGGCTGAAATCTTCACTAGACAATTGAATTCCGGCTTTACTTATCACACTCAGTCAGGAGTGAACTCTCAGAACACTTAAAATAATAATTTAATTGATAAATTGAAGGAGCGAACCCTGATACGTCAAAGGTATTTATAGTTGGAGTCGGAATGCCCTCTGAAACGAAATTGAATTTCTCGCAAGTTTTATTTTACATCTCAATACCACGACCAGAGCTTCCGAAAATCCCGCACATGCCTATCAGAAGAAAATAATTAATGCCATAGTTGTCAGGTGTTCAAAGTAGTCCTGGTTCCTTAATTGACCGTGAAATACCCGCTCATTGTTACCCGCTCACGAACCATAAATAAGCGAGCGGGTTGCTTCTTCAACAAAGATTCGATCGTCAGCATTTGCTTTTTGACATGTGACGGGTGATGGTGTGAAAATGAATAAAAATGAATGCTTTTTGTAAACTGGGCATCTCAAATCTCGTTATCGCGACACACAAATAAAGATTGTAGATAACTGAACTGATGTCTAAAATAGACAATATTTTACTTATTACCTATCTACGTCAAATGAAAGTACCCGATAAAAAAGATCGGTTGATGCGCACTCATGTTGATCTCTCTTTTCTACTCTACGGCATTTTTTCTATTTATTTACGGACAAATAGTCCGTTAACAATATAATATTTTTAACACGAATAAGAAACAAAGATGGCAGTGAAAAGTGAACATATATAAATGATGAGTAATGACTATATACAGATAATACAAAAAGTACAGGTGGAGGACAATCACAAGTGTTTCATGACAATTACAGTGAATGAATAAGGTTTAAAGGGCTTTAAAAATGACACATTACGTATTGACTGTCGAAATTCATTTAGGTTTACACCAAAAAATTCAATGCTTCGACTTGATGGTGAGTTTACAAGTCTCGACATTCTGAACAAAGTAGAATGGAAACCATAATTAGTGAAATGTTTATTGAGGAACAGCAAGGAAGGGACGTTAAACTGGATGAGCCGCAAAAAACCAGGTGTGTCAGTAATACCGTTGATAATTTTGAATATGCAAATTAGATCACAGTCCCTTTAACGCTTTTCTAAAGAAGAAATGTTTAAAGCTTGTTCAATTTCATCGTATGAGTACTCGCCTCTTTCAAGTCCCAACCTCCAAGCAATTAATATGTGTAAAAGAATCCGATTGTGAGAGACCCGGGTGGTAAAGTGATCGATCGGTCCAGCTTTAGCCCACGAAAATACCTATATAAACATTACCTTGTTTAAAATCAAAATTCGATTGCTTTTCTCAAAACGATGCAAATTATACCGGATACAAGAAACAAGTATAAAATAAAATGATAAATAACTAAATTATGCTTTTCAACCCCTTAATTATTCTTCTTCCTCAAAGGCGTCCAACAGATAACACTAATTAACGAAAGTGGTTCAGCTTTATGTTCCCACAGTCTTCCCCCTAAAGGCCGCTAATAAGTTTCCAAAGGCGAAAGTTTTACGGCGGTAAAGCGGAGTTCAAAACGAATTTTAAGCAGACGTTATTAGACAAGTCACTTTCGTTGAATGAAATTGCGCTTATTTTAAAACGATTTCGGAATCACTTACGGAATCCGCTTATTTGTATTTTCAAGGCGGGTGGAATTAGACTGTCATGTCGGATAAATAAAACTTTTTACATTTTAACGAAGCAGCGATCTCTTAATATTCTATCACTAGAATCAATTTGAAGGTTACAAAGATCCATTGGCGTTCACGCAGAATGTATGGGAGTAGGTAAATGTGTATTAGTATAGCCTGTATGGAAAGGAAGTTCCAGTATCGAATCCTGCAACTGTCCAACCTGTCCAATGTAACCATTCTAAAATATATATTGAAAAAGCATAGATTCCTTAGGTATATTCATTTTAAATTAGGTATTCCAAGAGAATCCGTGGACTATAATTTGTTATTGAACTGGACTAATCTCGTAAATTTATCAGATCGCAGAAAAATCTGTGATCTATTAAAATTATATAAAATAATTCACTCGGTCCTAGATACCCCTGATTTAATAGAGCTAATACGATTTCATTGCCCTGGTCGCGCTAACAATAGACTGACTCTACCGTTCTACTATAATAACACACATACATTATCACATTATTACTCACCAATCAGTCGATTACACATTTTGGGAAATGAACATGCCAACATCGGCGACATTTATTTCTTAAAATTAGCGCAATATAAACATGCACTCAAAAATTATTTTTCAATAATGTAACTTTATATACGCAATATGGAGATGTTGAAATGAAATGATGATATTTCTCATTGTTATTTTTGGTTGTGATACACAAAATAATTGTATGTTATTTTTAAGTTTAAAACTACTATAATGTTATGATATTATTTGTCTTACTTTGTACTCTATTATATGTATATTTATAAAAGGCAGTATAGCCGTTTATGTATTTAAAATAAAATAAAATAAAAATAAAATAACCATGACCGGAATAATTAATGCAAGAAGGAGAAGATGTCAAAACCAACTTTTCAAACTCATAATATGTTTAGTGTGGCATAAAGGAGACCGCGAAAAATAATTTTATAGATGTAGCATCTTGAAGCTAGCATATTTGCGGACTCAACTGCGACTTATGTTCCAGTAACCCAGATTTGAAATATTGTTAAGTACTGTCCATCGAGTTTGGCGTATGCGAAGAAATTAATTTTCCCATATAACATAGTTGACATTGTTTTGGGACTAATCCTAGGCTTATCCTAGCTGCTCCTTCTAACACCAACTTATAATGTGGAGTCGCAGTTTCGCACCACCAATTAGTAAATCTTCACGAAACATGACACAATAAGTAGAGGCCGCAACTGGGTATCGAACCAGGATCTCTGTCTTACCGCACCAACGCTCTAACCGCGAAGCAATTATTGAGACTTCATTATATTCCGCCATTTTTATTGGAAAATTTATAGACTTTGCCCCAACAGATCTGTAAAATCGGTATTTCCGTTGGGTTAATCTTAATTATTTCTGATGAACGTATTTCTAAAATCTAAAAATGTTTATTGAGATTGTAGCAATACCTTCTTAATCCTCTACACTCTTTATTATTTATACCTTGGAAAGTTACTAGTTCATCGTCTACACAAATAACATCTGGTGTTTACCGTAAATTTTTATGGTTGAAGAACGTATTACTATTTGTTTAAGCTGTTTTACATAAAATATTTTAATTTTAAGTTCCTGATTTTTTAATCTTAAATATAAATAACTTAACTTCGTGGGATCGCTCTGGTAACATTTGAGTTTTCAGTAATACTTTCATCAGAAATAATTAAAATGTGAGCGTTGAGCAAATCCCCGTTATTAGAGTCTTCGTCGCCTTAAGCAATCGTTCGATAATGTTTTTTAACAAATTTATTTTCATTTTTCCTCAAGTGCAGTTGTTTAGGTTGGCTATCATCAGTCCCCTGATGATAGCCAACCTCCAATATGGAAGAGTAGAGCCTACGTACAGTCGATAAAATGAACCAATTATTATTCAATATCATCGCAATTTTTTTAATATTTTCTTTACAGTACGTAATATATTTGCTTTTGAAAGTCACCCGAGCGTAGAATAAGTATAATAACGCTACAAAGTATTATTTATGGACAAAGAAAATTAGAAGTCCATAACAAAGTAGTCTTAACAGTTCTCATTTTACGTTTGTTTGACTCACAGTGTTTAAACTTGAATTAAGCCAGACTTCCCGGTAATTTTCCACTTAAATTTTAATCACCGGAATCGAATTCAAACTTTTTTGAAACATTAAATAATTTTCATCGTAAACATGTACGTTAATAACCAGTTTAAAAATCTGTTTTGTTATTAGTAATTCAATATAATTCATCAAGAAACTTAGCTTTTTAACTTTCATCTGATATAAAACGTTGTTTTGTCTACCCAAAGTCAATGGAATTATAGCATTAGAAAATTTGGGGATTTTTGTAGCTGTGAGGAGGATATTAATTGGAAATTCACTGAGGCCCTGATTTAAAAGTCTTTTAGAGTTAGAAGAATTTTATAAATTCTTTTTTCAAGCCCTGAGGAAAAAAAATCTCTGGGGATGTTGTTTGGAGGATCTTTTTAGGTAAAAGAAGCAGATAGTGTTCTGAGAAGGAAAAGGGTGTGACTGTGGGTAGGAATATGGGGGTTGACGTGTCCAGGAGTGACGGACGTATGAATACATCGAGGGTCGAGAGAAAGTCTGGCTGGAGAGAGGTTAATAGGTCTCCCTTAACCCATCCGCCGCCAAGACCTAGACAAACCTCACCACATGAACCCGGATACCTCTGCTAAGTGACTATGGCAGGGATGTTCGTTATCCAATAAATGATTCCCGGAGCGGCGGTACCCTAAGATCTATACCGATCTTGTGAAAGAACGCAAATCAGAGGAAAATTCCCCAAATTATCGCTGGATTTGGAGTCTGGATTTGTTATGATAACCGTAATGTGTGGAATTCATTAATTTATTTTCTGGAAAGGAAAACTAGTCTTGTTATTTTTACGTCTCTTTTACTTTGTAACTCATTCTCTTTGGTCACACATTCTGGAATTTAGGTTCACGAATTTTCTACACCCCAAAATAAATGTACCTACTTCCTTGACAATTTTTTTTCTCTAGTTTTATGCGAATCTATAATACTATGTTTTACAATTTAAATTTCACCGTAAGATTATTTAAATAATTTAAAACCATGTGGTGGAAATGTTAAAAAAAACATATTAAATAAGACTTGTAATCTTTATGGTGATTTGTTTTGGGGGTATTCTTTAGCCAAAGTTTCGGACAACATTGCAGTGTCTATCATCAGGGCAGATGTGTCCATCTCACGTGTCACATCTTCCCTGATGATGGACACTGCAATGTTGTCCGAAACGTTGGCTAAATAAATAAATTCTTTATTCCAGGATGTGGGGAGGTTAGAACAATCCCACACATCCCATAGAGTGTATAAAGAAGGAGGTAGCGCTACACGGCATAATACCCCGAAAATAAATCACTATAATACTTTTTGCCGTGAAAATCTCAAATCCATACCCTTGTATTCTTGTTTCCTACACATTTTTTTGTTGTTTTAAAACTCAATTTTAAAGGTATATAATTCAGTTAATCCTATTCAAACTCTAATTGTGGATTAATGGATATTTTTTGTGGGTTTACATTGCATTATAATTTACTTGTTGACGTGTTTCCCTGAATATTTACCTAGTGAAATATTACCACACCAAAATATTTACTTCATGAAATATATTCCCGCACCAAAATATTGTTTGCTTTTGCTTTAACGTTTGTAAAAAATTTATCAACTAATGTCTTATGAATAGAGTCATTATTTATTGTTTTTGTGTTTAATTCATAGAACTCCATTATTTTTTTTAAAAATGAAAAAGACAAGTACAAGTATTAAGTTTTGCCAGTATTTTAATTTTGTGACAACTGTTCTATTTAATTTTTATATTATTTACTTTCACCTTCATTTTATAAAACAAAATATTTTATTTCTATATTATAACTAACTAACTAACTAACCATCACGCCGTTTCCCCGCAGGGGTAGGCAGAGAGGACGGACCGCCAAACAACTCGGTCTTGGCACACACTTCTATATTATTATTATATTATTATTCTCATTAATGGAAATAAATAATAAATAACATTAAAGTCTTATTTTTTGATATCATGATTCGTGTGATATTGTTAATTCTGAATTTTTAATATGATATCGACAAATATCACACTTAGTAAGTTGGTCGCAGTGGTGTGGACGCAGGACTCAGGATTTTTGGTTGCAGTGGTTTAAGACGCCTGTGTAAGACAAGAGAATCTGGGCTCAACTTAGTTGTGACTGTTAAATTTTTATTTTTCTCTGTCTTATTCTGTTTCATATTTTGTTTAGATTTATTAGGATATATAAAGATGATCAGGAGGTTTTGATGTTACACGGAGAAAAATGTGTATTGCTAATTTATTTTCTAAGAATATTTTCTTTTCCTGTTAAAGTTTTAGTAAAAGAGGAATGTATTATAACGATGTCGGAACACGTGTTCCAATATATTAAGAATATACTGAAAGTTATCCGGGAACGGCCTGAAATCCCGTTTTTAATCTAAATACGAATAATTTTAAGAGATTTTTAATAAACCAGCAATACTCAGTTTTCTACCTTAACATCTCCGGGTATAATGTTGAGGTAATTTTAATGTATGTGTACTTGAATTTGCGTTCGATTATCAATTAACTTATTGTTATTTTAATTGTTTCAGCTTGCAGGGATGCCCAACGTGTGCCTGTTCATGCGTGAGCACCCCTGCGATTGGATCTACAAGGCCCCCGCAATGGCAGGACTGGCGCTCAATCTGCTCTTTCTGATCAGGATTATGTGGGTGAGTTGTCGACCACTGTCTCAATACAACCAGTATTTTTGACCTATCTTTATGAAATCAAAAACGCCAGAACATCCAATAAATCTATATATTTTTCATACACCTACTAGAAGTACTAGATAGGTAGTATGTTCCATTTTACACTACGGTTGCAAGAACTAACTATCAAATTTGTTTATTTATTTATTAACGGGTTATGTCTAATTGTAAAATATTCCATATTACCTGAAGTTAATGCAAGGAGAAATCTAAGAATAAAGGATAATTAAAAAAATACTGCCGTGACAAAAATAAGGCATAAAAACAACAAAATTCAGGTCAAGACAGGAACAGGGTTTTGATAGAGTTCACGATGTCAAATTCAGAATGAGCAAATTATCTTACAACTAATTTTTCCCATATTTTTGGCAGCTACCTTTTTAAATGGAAACAAAGTTTCTAATGAAATTAGTTTGTAACCTACATAGTGTGTCGGATAAACATATCCGGTTTTCATTTATATGGGATACCTTAACCCTTTTAAAAGTGTAAAATTATTTTTTTTACCCATCATTGTAATATTATTATTTTTTTAATGATAAACAAATGTTCATAAGACAAAGTTTTATGCATAGCACAGAGGATACAAAATTATTATAAGCAATAATTAGTCGCCTGAAATATCAATACAAATTGAAAATATCTCCAGAGTAAAAATAAATGCCGCCAACGGGAATTGAACCCGTGCCTTCTGATGATAAAAAATATAATAAGCAATAATTGTTATATGCCCGTATGCTCATTTTTAACACTCCCATTCAGAAGGCAGGTAATCTACTTAACCCAAACGGGAGTTTTGGACAATATCTAATTTCTAGTTTTTTTATCGCATATCCACATAATAATTTAGATACCCTTAGACTACACGATAATCAAATTCATTATCCGTTACCTACTATTTTTTACATTAAATAATAACAAATCTATCAAATTACCTCCGTCTCCCCGCGAATTACCGCCAGTATATTTATTTGATTAAAAATTTCTTGCCGCAAACAAACCACGAATGCAGTCATAAAATATGCATTTAACTGGAAAGGGCAATAATAGTGTATTACTAGCTCCGCGGATTTTTTGCTGCTAGGGCGGCACATAGTTGGGCTTCGCCCATTTTAAGTGATACTAACAACAGTAACAACAGTTACATTTAATAGGTGGATATTAGGTTAATGGGTAGATATACAATAGTAAGACATTCTGTAGTAGTCAGAGGGCGAACAGTGAGAGGAACACCTTTCACCCTAATGTAAATCTCGTCAGTGAAAAAAATGTTTCCTCTCCCGTATCACCGAAATGATTTCATTTTTAAATCGAAAATACCGTGACAAAATTGTGTTAAGCATCGTTAGATGTCAAGACAAAATTCTAACCGTTCTAACCTCTAACAGAAACAAAGTTTTTGTATTGCTTGGCATAGATATTTAAAATTAATGATCTATTGTGACCACCACGGTAAAGAGGTCAGGGCTATTCAACATCCATTTAATGAGTTTTTTTATTAAAACGTTCAAGCATCGACATCTTTGAGCTAACCTTTTACAACCGTGGTTTTCAGGGATTGAATTCTTTTAAATAAATTAACCAACTTGGCTCTCTATTGATTAGGAAAACAATGTCACAGAAGATGAGATTTTAAAACGCTCTACGTAGCCCAGTAATCTTAGCATTTGATATCAATTTATTAATAATAGTATTCTTTTAAGGATTATAAACAAAACAAAAGAACACAAATTAATTCATTTAAGCTTATTAATTATTTTTAATTCGCAGAAATCTTTTATTATTTAAAGTAAAACAAATTCAACAATGTACTAATAAAGTTTTGCGAGGGTTTTCATTTGCTATAATTGTGGTAGCTATTTCGGCATTAAAAACCATTATTAACCCTTTGAGAACATAAATATTCTTCATGTTTTATTAGTTGGGTCGTAATATTTTTTCCCACAACCTGAAACTGTAAATTGTGTCGATTATTACAGTTTTTCGCACATTTTCCCAAGACTTAATTTGATTCACTTTTGGAGCGATCACATTATTAAACTTAAGTTTTCATTTGTAATGATGGGTCAATATTTCCAAAATGCATATTTTCGTATGAAACCTTTGCAGACTTCACAGAAAAATGGCTACATTAGCTATGTTACCAATAATATATTAGAATATATTCTCAAATACTGTCGTATATTTCCACAGCGACTTATCAATGACAACTAAGACTCTAAGAATATTTTCTTAAACGGATTACCAATTTATTTTAGTTAAATGATGACAAAAGCTCACAAAAGAAAATCGTGCAGTGCAGACTTTGCAAATTTGCCAGAGGAAGCCTTACCGTTCAGCAACGCGTCGTAATTTTTTTCAAATTTGCAGTTTTTGTTTCCAGACCGATTAATCTCCAGAAACTGTGACATTGTCTAGCCACCAAGATTTAACCTCTCCAGTATAATATTTTCTCCTGCAATTTCTTACAATACAAAAGGCTTTTGTGAGAATTTTACATTGCCGGGTCAATAAATAAAATAAGGAAGGCAAGAGGTTACGGATTATAATACTACATTTATTATATTGTAAATATAATATATTATAATGTTCCCTTTGTATTATATTGTAAATGCTGACAAACGAACGACAAATGAACAACTAAAGAACAATATTGAATCGGCAGTAGTCGGGATATTGCTAAGAATTCATGAATTATATACATAAACTGCACAATGTGGAAGCGGTACTTGAAACGAATAATTTTTGCCAAGCTCATATCTTAATACTTTGAAAATAATGATTTTTCGAAAATAATGTTTACTTTGGACATGGACATATGGTGGTTGTCGTGGGACTAGAAGGTGGGGGAAATAAAATGAATGGAGAAGAGAAGGGTTAGTGTACCTTGCTGGTCGGGTTCCTAAACATAGCTTACGTCATTCAAGCAATGCACAAAGTTTCTATTCAGGATGGCGGTCAGTCGCCAGGACCCTAGTCAGTAAATCATCTTCACAGGGAAACGATTGCAAAAACACTTGATTTTTAATAGTTTAATAGTTTTCTTTAACAACGTTAAGTAAAGTTTTTTTTTTAGCATAGTTTTGTCTTTGTACCTACAGTAAAAAATATAAGAGTAGAGTCTAAGTCCAAAGCAAATTTTCTGCCATATACCAATTTCATTTAGATCTATCATACTCATAAACGTTCTGATGTTGGCCTAGAAAATTGATCTTTTTGCGGGGTTTATTTTAAATTTTTTTAATGTGCAAAACTGCACAAGAGTACCAATTGCTACCAACCGTTTGGAGCCAGTGAGACTAAAGCATCCTTAAGTGGGGTATGATGTGAGGCTGAAGGTAGTGGAGAAAAAGAAGGTGGAGAAGTACCTGGTCACTAAACACGGCCAAAGCTATTTCAAGCAACATTTCAATACTGAATGGTGGTCTTACATCAGGGCGATATTGAGAGTATCTACCACTATGGAACATGCCAAAACTACATATTATTTTATATGAGTAAGTTGTCAAATAATACAAACTAATCAAATAAAATTGGCTTGCTTACCCCTCAACCACGGAGGCCTAATTAATTCTGATAAACGTAAATATTAGCAAAACTTAAAATGTTTCTTAGTGAATATCTCAAGAAGTTACTAATTCATCGTCTAGAAAAATAAATTACAAACCGTTTTACGCAAAATATTTTAAGGTGAGGTAAGGAACTGTTTTTATTAATCTTCAATATAAATAACTTACATCCATAGGAATCGATCTGAAAATAAATTATTGTTAATATTCGTCAGAATTAATCAAAATGCAAGCCTCGAGCAAATTTCCGGTAGTAAAGAATGTAAATGTAAAGTGTAACCTTAAGTAATCAGATCTGATAAGATAGTTACTTCCCTTTCTCATTACCCTCCCCTCCTTACTCCCGTAATACACAACGTTTATCATAAAATAATTAATCGCCTGAAACATAAAAACAAATGCCGCCGACGGAAATCGAACCCGCACCTTCTGATATCCGTTCTGGTGCTTTGGACCACTAAGCTACGTCGTCTTATTTCCAAAACGCCAAATAATTCAATATGTACTAGTACATCAATCAACAATTACTGCTTATTTGATTTTTATACGGGAGATATTTTCAATTTTTATGGATATTTCAGGCGATTAATTATTGCTTATAATTACCGAAACGCATTGGCAATAATATGTAGATCTAGGAAACCAGTAACACACAAAAAAGTTACATGTCCTTAAATAATACATTCAATAAAGAGAATAAGTGAACTATATTTATAATATACGAGTTCACAAGGCCTTAATTCCGAAAAGAAAGGTATCCATTATTGTTATTTACTAATCGATAACAACACGTATAAATAATAATGTTTATTTTTTAGTATCAAAGACTGTGTCCATTAGTGATTCATTAAATGATTTGTAGGTAATCAAGTAACCCACATGTTTCACATTATTTGAACATCCATTGACCCGAGCTAATGAAATACTACCTACTTGTGAAATAATCCACTTACGTTGATGATAATACGTAATTTAATAGGGAGGTAACTTCGAAAGAGCTTAAACGTTAGATTAACCACCGAGTGACCTACAATCTTTATACGAATTAGGTCTATAATAGGCTTAGTGGGTTTCGATTGTTTTTATTTGTTTCTTTTTTCTTTGCTCGTATCAATGTTTTTGTACAACAGTTTTTACGTGATTTTCAAATACTAGACTAGGCACATGTTCGGATTATGGTAGTAAACATTTGTATTTCAAATATAATAAATTAATTTACGTATATGTTTAAAGATATTTGCATGTATTTAAAAAATATATATACACACTTTACCACGATCTTCGATTACACATCTGCCCTGATGTTGGACACTTCGATGTTGTCCAAAACGTTGGCAAAAAAAGGAGGTAACACAACACGGCAAGAATAAATCTATTCGAAAAAATATTATTTAAACCAAAAGTGAAAGAAAGCAGTCATTTAAAAAAGATAGATATTATAACATTAATCTTGTGAAAAAATAGTAACAAAAAAGATTAAAAAGGAGCACGAAAACAATATAAAATTACGAGTTAAAAAAATGGAAATAGATATTAATAAAAGAGCATAAAAACAATTTCAAATTACTTTTTTGAAACAATAGAAATGGATATTAAAAAACAAAAGAATATAAAATTACTTGTTGAAAGAATAGACATAGTTATTAAAAAAAAGAGCACGTTGACAATATAAAAATACTGGTTGAAAGAATAGAAATATATATTTAAAAAAATAGTATGAAAACAATATAAAATAACTTGTTGAAAGAATAGAAATAGATATTAAAAAAGAGCACGATGACAATATAAAATTACTTTTTTGTTGTTTGTTTTTGGGGTGTTATGCCGTGTTGCGCTAACTCCTTCTTTAGCCGACGTTTCGGACAGCGTTGCAGTGTCCATCATCAGGGCAGATCCGGTAGATCCGAAGATGTGTAAATTTTTCTTGGTTTTCGAGTTTGTGCTTATTTATTTGTGGCCTGGGCCCGTCCAAGTGCGAAATGCCAACGGAAGTGGCGACATCTTGTGGCGAATTCTGAAAGCACAGTATTTATGATAGCCTGGGGCCCATCCAAGTGCGAAATGGGCCCCAGGCTATCATAAATACTGTGCTTTCAGAATTCGCCACAAGATGTCGCCACTTCCGTTGGCATTGCGCACTTGGACGGGCCCAGGCCACAAATAAATAAGCACAAACTCGAAAACCAAGAAAAATTTACACATCTTCGGATCTATCGGACCTGCCCTGATGATGGACACTGCAACGCTGTCCGAAACGTCGGCTAAAGAAGGAGTTAGCGCAACACGGCATAACACCCCAAAAACAAACAACAAAAATGCTTTTGGCCGTGAGAATCTAAAAACTTACATAAAATTACTTGTTGAAAGTGTATAAATGGATATTAACAAAATAGCACGAAAATAATATAAAATTACTTGTTGCATGAATAGAAATAGATATTTAAATTAAATAATCATCAGGTGAAAATAAAATTATTAGAGCAATTAATTTATTTAACAATATGAAGCATTCTTCACAATTGTTCCCTTTACAAATAACCAATTCTGAACCCTGATGGTATAAAGATCATCAGTTTTAGATTTCCCTTCATACGCTTATAAAAAAAGTTGATACTGATTCGACTGAAATCAATTATTATTGTTTACAGTTTTTGAAAAAAAATTGGAAAGATTTGTAAGTTTTCGTGTTCATAACAATATTTATATACTTTTACAAAAATTCTTATGTTTAAAACACCAGTAAGGTAAAACACCCTATTTCTGACTCTGCGCCAATTTCTTACATTTGGAACTCATATTACGATTTTACCAACTGAAGCATAAACTGAAGCAACATTCCTACGTACTTTGGTATTGGAGAATTGAGAAAGCTGTACCTTTCTCTTTCTAACGCGTGTATAGAAATGGGAGGATTACAACTCTAATTTTTTAGATTTACCAAAATTATATTTAGTATTACCAGGCATGTGATATTGTGAGATTGTGCAATTTTTCTCCTTTCTTAGTGGGTTACACAACTTTTACATTCTGCGAATAACACAGTTCAACAACGTTTTATGTATTTATCATAGACATATGAATATTAGTAGACCTGCCCTAAGTGATTAAAAGCGTATTATCCCCACTACCCATACCGGTTCCATTGAGCCGGCTGGGCTCGCATATGGCCTCAAGTGAAATTTGAAAACGTGACGTCATCATTCTTGTGCGAACTATGGTCGAGGCATCATCGGTTCATTTTACGAAATAACACGGCAAAATGTTGACTTGTGATATGAAAACTTGTAAAAATAGATGTGAAAAAGAGAATAAACCCAATTGTCGTATTACATTCCATAAGTAAGCATTATTTTACTTTATTTTAAGCTTATTCACACCGTATTATATGGATCAGTTTTAGAAACATATACTATCACATCACAATGTAACGATTCTCAAGTGTGCTCATCGTTGTTTACTGGGGTAAGTAAATTATGAGACATTTGTAAAAGTGTCTTAACTAAATACTCTGAAACTAACTACGACTCTGAAAATAGAAGCTGCCTTACTTTGCCGAATTTGGACTTCGCAAATTAGTTCATAACGTGGCGAGTAATTTGCGCTCCCATGTAGAAATGTCTATTCATTCAAAAGCAGATTTTACTTTTAAGAACTAAATGGTGATATTATAATGCGAGATGCCTATTTACTGTCAGATTGATTTATTGACGAATCACAGTCAGCCTTACTCCCTTCGTTCTTCAACAGTTGATTTTACCCCTCGCCCATTATCTTCTCGTCTATTAATTCCTATGTCTGTGGTATTTATATATTTTTCATAATTAACAAAGTGAATGTATTTTTGACATGTATGTCAGAAAATGATGCATCTCTTAATAATCATGTTCATATTTCTGACCGATATGTCAGAAATTGATATTTTTCATTAATTGAGAAGTTTATATAATGAAATAAGTAAAAAAATGTAATTTTAAAGTATTTTTTAAATAATAATTTTAAATAATTTTTTGGTTATCCATTATAAATAAATGAAACAAGATAACTTTGTATGAACCACTGCATATTTATTTTTTTATTTACGCCGACCGGTTTTGGAACAACCGTTCCTTCCTAAACTTTGCCCTAAAGAAGAACGATTTTTCCAAAACCTTGTTCCAAAAAATGAATAACTTGCGGAATTAATTCATTTTGATACCCAAGAATCCTTAGAAAAGGCAATAATATATATATACCAAAATATATATATATATACGACATTTATATATACATATATATATATTGTCCTCTTCCCGTATTATGTTGATCCAGTAAGAAGTTGTTAGACTAAGTTGATCCACCTTTAACACCACATAACTTGGCTATTATGGAATACATCTGAATGAATTGACAACAGTGGTACAATAATTATCAATGTTGCCAGTTTGCCAGAAAAACCATTTGATATACTGTTAATAAAATTTTCAAAATTTGTATGGAAATCGGATGCATAATTTATGTTTCTGCTATCGTGGTACGAGAACACGCCGTCAGATGGAATGCAGGAAAACACTTCTTCTTCTTGTTGACATATAAATTTATTAATTCACAATATATTTGCAGAGGATCTTATTTTCCTCTGCTAAAACTTAAACTGAAAGAAATAAAGGTCTAGTTTCCTCTATTCTTCAGTTTTCCCTAGGTTTACATAAACCTAGTAATTATCTCACGACTGACTGCCTAGCCCTTAGAAGACTAGCAGATTTTGCATGAATTGCCCGCCTGAAACGGCTAGATTTTCGTAAATTACATTTCATACTCACTCCAGGTTTGAAATATTATTTAGCTGTACCTAAAGATTTTACAATGTTTTAATTTATTTTACGGTATTCTTTAATATTGTAAAATTAGTTTGGTTCACTTAATATTATATTTTTACTGGGTTATTTTGTGTTAAATGGAATGTAAATAAAAAATATTACCTTCAAATGACAAAATCCCGGAATGGAATACTCACAGATTGTTTATTTATTGTCAAGTCGTAAAAATTCCTTTTTTCACACAAAAAATGAACCTTTGGCAATCAAGTTATTAAATTTTACGATGAGTTTTATCTACACAGTAATTATAATAAATGTTTTCGTACAATGCAGAAAAATATTTGGCCAACACGCATACACTTGCGCAAGGCCACTTGTCGGCATTAGAAAGGGTGACCACAAGATTGTACAGCGCGACGGGCTCTTTTAATTATTAAAACTTTTCTACAGTATGATATATACGAAAACATGTAGTGGGGCACAAGGCAACTTGACAACAGTAACACCAATAACGTGTCTGAACTCGACGTTTAGGATTTAGCGACGAATTTTTGCATACGTGACACTCCCGATAAAATGATTTTCTCTTAGAATTTGAAGATGGTGGAACGTATTATTATTATTATTAACGTATTATTATTATTGTTAGTACATATTATTGGAGGGATCTTCATCTAAGCGTTCAAAATCTCCAATTTCACTATCTCCATTTTGTTCTGAAGCTTCCTCTAAGCTCTCCAAATGTTCAGGAATATAATCTTCATCATCACTCATCGAAAAATCAGAATCGCAATCTATCACAAAGTTTTCAATGACGTCTTCATTCATTTTAAGGATTAGAAATCAAATTTAAATAGTTACAACAAACACTCAAATATACAAAACAATAAAATGATCTTAAATTCACAAATAATACGTACAATATAATAATAAATACGAACGAAACACTTAATAAAAGTAAATATTAACACAGAAACACTCCGAGAGTAATAAAAAAACGGACACCCTAATATAACAATAAACAGTGTCCAGCAGAACGCGACACTCACACGGCGAAAGGACAACTAAGACTGTATGCGTGCGCTGAAGATAAGAATCAAGTGAAGAGTGATACAACGTACTTAAAAGTTCTGTTAAAAAAAAACTATACGTAAAAAGGAGAATCTGTCAAAAGAATGTGGTAGAAAATAAACAACTCAATGCAAAACATTTTTAACCTTGAAGTTTAACTGTTAAATTTACTAAATATTTAGCGATGAACATGACAAATGTTCAAAACTACACTTGTAGTGAGCCGTTCTCTAGGAGAACTTTTCTTCCACTACGATTGTAGTTGGCCGTCTCCTTGGGGCTAGGTATGCATGTACCTACCAGTTATTTCAACACTCGCTCCTGCGTAGGTACGTCTGTATCTACCAGTTATAGCAACACTCTAATACTGACTTTTTTTCTGGGAGGTATCTGTATTTAAGCTAAATTCTTGAAGGACATATTACAAAAATAAAGTTGTTCCACCCGCTCGTCGGAAAACAACATTCTTAAACATAAAATAAAATGCACTTAACTATTCTTAATGATACAAACGTGACTTAAACAATACAAATATTTTAAAGGAATTATTTTGAGGGAGATGAAACTTTATTTGGGGTTTTTATTACTATGGGACAGGGGTGGAAAAGGTATTGGCAAATATTTTTAGGCATAATGGTTTAACTAGGGTCATCATAAAATAAAAAGCGAACAGCTCTATTTGAAAACTGCCGCTGCTTGCAGTAAAATGTCACTAATTCTTAAATCATAAATGATACAAACAAGACAATATGTTTATAAAAATACCAGGCCAATGAATTGTTTTATTGTAGGGTCGAATCTGCAAATGTGGGAAACTACACTAAACTTGAAAATACGAACTGTGGGAATGCGCCTGAAGGCTAAATTTTATTGAGCAATATGTAAACGTCGCATTCTGGAAGATACAATTTATGTTGATCTACCCTAATTGGCATACTTATGTTGATCTCATATATATTAATCTATTCCCGTAGTATGTTGATCCAGGTAAGAAGTTATTAGACAAAGTTGATCTGTGTCCCTATATATGGTTTTACTAAATGAACCAATCAAATTCATCACAAGGTTTTATGTGATTCCGTAATCTTTTGTGATATTGAACTCAAAGTATTAGTCTCTAGAGTCGAATATCGCATGAAATGACTGTGAGATGGTACCGTTTCAAATCAAAATGACGTGTGTTGCTTGAATTGTTTATAAGAAATGTATGCGTATTTAGATCGAAACGAAAATTTCGCAAAAAAAAATCCATAAAAAAATCATAACTTAGCAGGGGTACACGGGTTCATAGGGTGAAGTTTGTCTAGGTCCTGGCGGCGAATGCGTTTTCCCATCTACTGCGTGGCGTGCCGGATCGAAATAAACTGGTTGAGGCATACCTTTCGACCATAAAAATCCAAAATGGCGGCAAAAGGAATAATTTTATGTAGGAAATTTTGAACCTGTATCTTTTACCATCTCTCCTGATTACGCTTCGTGACTTAGTAGGGGAGGCCGGGTTCTTGGTTATAATGGGTAATTAATGGATGATTGGACGCGGTTGGAGCTAACTAAAAACTGTCCAAAGAAGCGAAGCTAGCAGTCCACAATGGAGTGCTGGTACCTACCCTAATATATGGAAATGAGGCATGGAATTGGCAGAAGAAGGCTGAAAGTAGACAGAATACTGTAGAAATGAGATCCCTGAGGCATATGTGCGGTAAAATCATGTATGACGAAATGTGCGTATGCTGTATCTATTCTACAGGTATTTTATTAGAGCCTGTTAAAAGGAGAAGCAGCATTGATCCCCGGTGCACCGTGCACGTGATTGATACCCGACGGACACGAGCGGAACACAGGTTCACAGTAAAGTTGATGTTATCTATATATGAACGGGTCGTTTCTCCGACTCGTTTTACCGTAAGTCGGCTCGCATGTGGAACGAGCTGTCAGCATCTGTTTTTCCTCCTCCATATAATTCGCGCCTCTTTAAGACCAGCATTAATAAATTCATTCCTACAGCCCCTACCTTAACCCGCCTCATAACGCTGCCCAACAATGATCATTTTGTATGTCTTTATATTCAAATTCGCAAATATGATTTTTTTATGTGACACCTATCACAAGAACGCCCCTGTCTTTATACTCTAAATACAGAGAAACTATGTCGCCACCCAGTTGGGCAGCGTTATAAGGCGGGTTAAGGTAGGGGCTGTAGGGATGAATTTATTAATGCGGATCTGAAAGAGGCGCGAATCATATGGAGGAGTAAAAACAGATGCTGATAGCTCGTTCCACATGCGAGCCGACTTACGGTAAAACGAGTCAGAGAAACGACCCGTTCATATATAGATAACATCAACTTTACTGTGAACCTGTGTTCCGCTCGTGTCCGCCAAGTATCAAGCAGGTGCACGGTATTATATGGAGGAAAAAACACACACACGAGCGGACTTACGCAAAAACGAGTTGGAAAAACGACCCGTTCTCATAAAGACAACATCAACTTTATTGTGAACGTGCGTTCCGCTCGTGACCGTCGAGTATCACGCACGTGCACCGGGGATCAATGCTGCTAGCTCCTTTTAACAGGCTCTAATAAAATACCTGTAGAATAGATTTCGTCATACATGATTTTGCCGCACTTATGCCTCAGGGATCTCATTTCTACAGTATTCAGTGTACTTTCAGCCTTCTTCTGCCAGTTCCATGCCTCACTTCCATATATTAGGGTAGGTACCAGCACTCCATTGTGGACTTGCCGGATCGAAAGAGACTGGTTGAGGGATACCTTTTGGCCATAAAAATCTAAAATGGCGGCAAAAGGAATAATGTTATATATATAATATTGCTATTGTTACAATAATATTGCAATTTTGCCATTTTGCCGTGCTAAAAACACTTTATTCAACTTCTCGAAATTAGATGTATATTTGTAGGAAATATAATTGGTATCTGATTATAATATTTACAATATTGTTTTCATTTAAAAAAAAAATTTTGAATACCACACCAGAGTCCCAACTGCTCCCGTCTGGAGCCAGTGAGACTATGGCATCCCCAATTGGGGTTGTTGTGAGACTGAAGGTATTGTGGACCTCGAAGGAGATGACGTAGAGGAAGGTGGGAAAGTACCTGGCTATTCAGATCTGGTTACCAAACACTAATTGTAAAATAGTACAAATTAATTTTAGTAAAATTAATTTGAGCCCGCGACCTTCGGATTGCTAGTCGAGAGCCTTACCCCTCGATAACGGAGGCCGAGATTTAGGTTCGTTTTAAATTATGTTTTGCATTTGAAAGTAGACGTTTATTACAATTTGGGAGGAGGGTATGTGTACCGCCGCCCCAGGAACCATTTATTGGATAACCCACACTTCTGCCATAGGTCACCCCAAGTTGTTGGATATGTTTGGTGACTTAGCAGGAGTGCCCGAGTTTATGGGGTGAGGTGTGTTGGAAGCTTGGCGGCGGATGCGCCTGCCTAATAACTGCGTGGTGGGCCGGATCGATTAGTCCTCTTCCAACGAATGGCCTTGCAACGCAGTAGGAGAGTTAGATTCTTATGTATATCACTCGAACACACTGAACCCCAGATTACTACCCACCCATCAAACCTATTTACTTTCCAGAACTCACTCTCCTTCCTTTCCTTCAAAATTCCCCCAACACAGCATTCACAAAGATGACATAGGCCCTGAGGGTTACGATTTTCCTCAGGGCCTCCTGTGTGATGTATATGATGTAAAAATATACAAGAGATAAACAACAATCTCGCTAAACGTTGGCGGTGACCTATGGTAGGGTTATTGGTTATCTAATAAATGGTTCCCGGGGCGGCGGTACACATAATTGTAATAATTCTCAAGGGCTCTGATGTACAGACATTATGGCTCCTGTTGATTAACGAACATATACTAAAACATTGTTGGTGGGAATCGTAGCTTGAAATGACTTTAGCCATGTTTAGTAATAAACAAATTAGAATAAATTTTTAGCAATCATTATTTAAAATTTGAAAAATTTAATTCTCACCAATCTAATCGCCGCAATTTTAATAGGCACATATTATGGATATTACGCTTTGTTTCAACTTAATCATTACAAGAAACTTACGTCGGGAGAGATGGTAAAAGATACATTAAAATAAAATTTTATTCCATCAAAGTTTAAAATTTCTCTTATAAAATTACCCAGACAAATCTCACCCCATGAACCCGGGCACCCCTGCTAAGTCACGAAACGTAGTAAATGATGTATTAAATTTACAATTTTTGTTTAATCAAGTTCAAAAGATTTTTTTAGCATGGATTTGACGTTTGCGAAAGTTCCATTTCAATATAAATACTCGTGAGGAAGTCTATCCTCTGTAAGTATAAAGTCATTTTCATAGAATATGGATGTACTAACAGGATCTAAGTACGACAACGCGCGCGAAATTGGCGGTTAAGTTACAACGCATGCAAGCCGTCAAGTTTGTCAGAAATATATAGATCAACAAAATAAATCGTGTAAAATGTATATGCGACCGAAAAATGGGCGTGGCTTACAGCTAAATCTCGATGACACAAGTTGATCTATGGGGATTTACATATGTATGCCAGCTTGGGTAATGGATCAACATATCCGAGGTGGATCAACAAATGCAAACGGATCAACATATACCTGGCGTACCGTCGCGCAAGATCAACATAGTACGAGAGGGGATATATATATATTTATATATATATATAAATGTCGTAAATACTAATACACTTATCAAATATTAGAAAATACCAGATTCACATCGATTTTGGTAATATGTCAGAATTACGAACAGCCAAGTCAATTATTAGAAACGCATAGATTTTGGCATGTCCAAAAAAGTTGTGTGTTAGCATGATACACATTAAAAAAATATTATAAAGATTTAACCATAATACATTAATCACAGAGTGAGATTGAATTATTTCAAAGTTACCAATGTTTCCAAACTAACTAAATTTGTGTCGTTAATATGCAAAGCTTATTTTTTAAACAATGCTGAAATTCACGAAAAAAAGTATGACTAAACGTGTCGGAAATAGGATTTTTTACCTTTGGTACCATATTTTTATGTTTGTTTCCAAACGTCGGTAAAGGCTCTAGGAAGAGAATTATTATTTTCAGTGCAGGTCTTGAAGAGGCCTGGATTATATGGGGGAAGAAAAACAGATGCCGGTAGCTAACACAAAGACGAGTCAAAGAAACGACCCGTTCTTAAGTGTTGCGTATCTTTCTTATTGACCATCATCAACGTAAATGGCAGCTTAAAATAAGAGATTTTTATTTATATTCGCCATAAATTCCCAAATATTAAGTTAAAATAGATATTATTCATATGAAGGAACTTCATCGCTTCTCAGAATTCTTTACACAACCAGTTACAATTTGGAAAATGACACTTAAATTCAAAATATATCCGAGTTAATTGAACTAGAGTGACGAACCCCACAACCGAAATTAGAATCGGGTAAAATAATTCATTATTATTGAAGTAATAATAATAATAATAATAATAATAAGTGTTTTTTAATAATTTGTGTAACAAATAGATATAATGATATCCTCACTGGGATCTCCCGTGCTGAGGATTTCATTTACTTATGTATAATTTAATTATAAGAAAATTAATAATACATCAAAATAATAATAAATTGATGGAAGAGTGTTGGTGGCGTATACGCGACCGAATGACTTCTTATGCCCATGTTTAGCCTAAAGGTAAGGTAAACATTGGTACCGTCTAATAAAAAATGGGTTTCTGAATCCTGTTAAGCTTAATTGATTTTCTTTGTGGTATTTGTATTTGAAATTTTGCACAAACCTTTAACTAAATATCTTTCCGAAATACGTTAACTATGTATAGGATATAAGTAAAGGTACTCTTTCCACGAGAAAATGTTTCCCATTATTTAAAATGTTTTACGTGTTGGTTTTGTGAAGTTCGAATAACAAAAGCAAGGATGTTGGTTTTGGCAGGTGAATAAGAGTTTAAATATTGAGATTGGATATGATATGATTACAGTTTATGATGTGCTGTGGAAAATAATATGATAAATAATGATGCATTATTAAAGCAAGATGAAGATCAATATTTTGCACGCGCAATAACCGATAGCAGAATATGTAAATATGGCAAAGTTATATGTACCCACCATATAGCCGTATCACATAGAATGATAATAATATATAATTAATAAATATAAATAAACATATTTATTTCCTGTTTTGTTCAGCACTTCAACCCATTTCGATCAGAAACAGATCAGGCTAGCTAAAATATTCAATTGATTTTGATATCAATGGACGTAAAAATTTAAAAAAAATCTCTGCATTTCCTTTAATCCATAGACATCCAAATTAATAGACGATCTTATTAGGAAAAGGAGAACAAACCAACTTGCGCCATGAATCTGACAGTATGTAGGTATTTCGCATTGTAATACCACTATTCGGTCCTCGAAAATAAAATCTGCTTACGAATTACAAGTTCTTTTTACAATGGCGCGCAAATTGCTACGTTGGCTGCGTAAAATTTTAACAAAATATCCCAAATTGAGTAAACAAAAGTTCGGGCTTGTTTCCAAAATGTAATATTTTGTTACACTATTTAGTTAGACACTTAATTTTAGCATTGCTACATAAGTCCCACAAATGACAGCGCTGCTTTTAGTCTGGTTATTTCAATGTATTCATCAAAGCATTTTTGAACCCTCTTGAGTCTTGGTGCCATATGGTCACGTGATTTGCCTCCAGCTCGTCGAAATGATACCCAGATTTCATGCGAGGGCAAGTCTATTAATTTGAATAAATATATATGATAAAACCAGAGCTCTCCGAAGGTTGTTTCTGTTTCAGACAAATAAACTAATACCTTATATTTTATTATGCGCTTTATGACGTGTTTAAAACTGTTATAAATATATGTACTTTATATTTGTTTTTTAAAACACATCACGAAGTTTATCTGAAAAATCGATATCACCAACAGTAACACCGAGTTTGCACAATGTCAACACTGAAGCTATTTCCATCGCAAAAAGTAATTATCTTTTTTATTAAATTACGCAGCAGACGACGTTGATGAATTGTCTCTTAAATTTCTGTTTATTCACTTTGTCGGACTGTACACACGTACAGTACATAGGAAATCAATACGTATTGCTTTAAACATGAAATGAGATTTTCACAGCCAAAAGTAAAGCGCAAAACGGCATAATACCCCAAAAATATTTCAAATTAATATACTGCTTTAGTTTTAGATTTAAATAGAGGTCATGGTTTTCAACCTTTTAAAAATGAATTAAAAAGGCTATATATAAGATCACCAAAGGAAAAGCCCTCTGGAGGTAATTTAGGTATATATTACACTAAATGGGACTATACTATAAAGGTGGATAAATAATCATCAAACAAACAACTTAAGGCTGTTGGTGGTGTGCATTATTCCTGCGTGAAATTATGAACTCTAATTTGCATTGAATTTAAGTTTTCGAAATTGTAACGGATTATGTGAAGAATTATTCAGAAAAAAACTTAGAATTATGCAGTTATAATATAATATAATACCTTAGCAAAAAACTACTTTTATAATTATTGACGTTTTAAAAACGGGAATTATATTACGGAAATATTATATCATTTGGGCAAAGACATTATTTGTACCAGGCTCCTCATCTACTTAATAGCCTTCCAGATCACATAAAGTCGTCTAATTCCATGTGGAAATTTTAAAATAATGTTAAATTATTTATGCTATCCAAGGATTCCCAACACATCCTTTCATCTTTTTCCTTTTAAATTGTGGTATGATATGATGTATATGTATATTTTTTCATACTTCTCCTTTTATAATTTAATTGTAATTTTTTCTCTTTTTTTCTTCTCTACCTTTAAAAATAATAGTTTATTATATTTTTTCTTGTAAATTTAATATAAATTTATACCATATTCACCGTGCATGTTTACTACATTATATTGTAATGAATTGGCTGGAATTAGAATAATAGGTAATATTGTAGGTGTACGTAATTCGTAGAAAGGTTAATGTAACAATATTGTTCTCTTATAGCTATTTTTTATTTGTATTATTTTGTAAAATTACTAACTTCAACACAGGCTTGCTGTCCTAGTGAGGTTAAAAATATAAAATAAAATAAAAAAAGTGAAATAAAAAAATAAGATATAATGTAAAAAAACAATAAATAAACCTTCATTTTTCAGGTATCAAATAATGAAATTTATGCGTGAGCATTTTTCATTTGTTATTATTAAAGGAATAAAAAAAACATTGATTTTTCAAGTTGTTTCTTTTTTATTTTCCATATAATGCCTTAAACCCATCAAAAAGGAAAGAACATTTTTTAATTTTTTACAAAAGCTTTCATTCTTATAAATAAGTATGTATATTTTTAGTTTTTATTTGTAATCTCCTGAAATTAAGTAATTGAACACCATCGTAAAACAAAATCTCTTATCATTTTGTCACCGTAGTAAATATTCTAATAAAAATATAGCCTTCAATCGTGTACCATAGAAATGACTGCTTAAATCCGATACGACCGTACGGATTTCTTACGATTTGGTTTAGATGTTTATTATGGAGCCATAAATAAGGCATGAAATGCCCGGGATTGAATAACGAATAAATTGAATCAGACTTTAGCACATTTAAACGGCTTAAATAATAAACAGTGTTCTCAAATGTCACCCTTAAAACGCTTTCAAACCGAATAAATCTAAGATATAATAAACACTCACCTTAGAGCGAATAAGAATTTTATCTTCTTTATCGGTATTCAAATAAAATTACAACGTAATATAAGTTTTCATGAAAACATTTACTTATAAACGCATACATAGTATGATACTATGTATGAATGTGAATGAGACAAGGAGTGTGTTCCTAGACCGAGTTCTTTGGCGACCTTCCCTGCGGGGAAACGATGTGATGGTTAATTAGTTAGTTATAATATTCTAGTATGTGTGATACGAATGTACGGACATATTTGAAATATCAGTTAACATGGTAAAACAAATATGAAATATAGTTATTTAGCGGTTTAGTTATGTACTGCATAATTTTTACTTTTCCTATTTAAAAACTCTTAAAAAGGAAGTAACAAAATAAATAAATAAAATAATCACAGAATTATATATATAAGCATTATTAAATATCATTTATATACTTTAAATTTAACAATTACTAGCTGACCTTTACCCGGAGTTGCTCGGGGTATACGTTGTGTACCCAACGGTGACCGGATATGTCATCAAAATGACAATTCAACACACCTACAAAAAGTGATATAAAGTTATGAAAAGTGATGAAACAAAAAATAGGTTAAATTTAATAGTTACATAGGTAACTCTTAAACCTAATTTTTGTTTCATCACTTTTAATGACTCTAAATCACTTTTTAAAGGTGTGTTGAATTTTCATGTTGTTTGTTCAAATATCATAGAACCGTACCTAACTAACAGCTGAGTGTATTTTTAGGGTAAAAATAATACTATTAAATTGTAATAAGTATTTGTTTCACTTGATCGTGCCATGTCTTCCACGGGCGTACCCGACTTCTCCTAATCTCAATTCAATCCCATTCAACCAACTCTTTAAACACTCCTCGTACGATTTATTAGAACAAAATTCTAAATTTGTTTACAATCGCAATCTGATGAATAGAATAGGAACGCGTACGGTACAAACAAAGATACATTAATTATTATATATATTATAATCTTTAAATTAAATACAATAACAATAAGTTAATCTAAAACCTTTTTTGTTATGGTTTGTATTTATTTTATTTTTGTTGTTGTTATTTCAAGTCATAGCTGTATAATGGAAAATATTTTATACAAGGTGTTAGCATCAGAAAAACACAATGCCTTGTATTAACGTCTATACTTATATTTGTATATCCAATAGAAATAGTAACACTAGTAACATGGAAATTCCTAAGAAGCTTATGATCAGTTAGGGAGAAGAGACGGGTGGAGGTTAAAGTAGAAAATAATACTGTAATTCCTGCGTCCTTTATAGTTAATATTATTATAAATTTTGTTATAATATCGTAAATGTATTTAATTATGGTATATCAAAACTATTACTTTCTTGCTCCACATGAATGGAGCAAGGAATTTTATTTTATTTGGTTTTACGCCCAGCTGAGCTTTTACATGGATTATAAGAACAGAATATACCTAGTGAACTATAGAAAACTATGCACAAAGATTTTAAAGAATGAAATAACATTAAACTGACAAACTAAATATGAAACAATAAAAGTGAATAAGGTAGCATAAAATGAAATAGAAACTAGAACAATACTACATATGAGACAAATCACTAAAACTACATTACTCGTACCGACGCTACTAAAATATGTAGGATTCAACAAAGTGCTGGTATAAATATATTAATAGAACTCGCTAACTTGTTACCTAGATCATGCATCATATTGGTTTGCGAGTGTGTCTGATAGTTGGTTGTGTAAGTATTGCAGAAGAATAAAACACTTTAGATTGATAGGATTTAACATTTATTGAACTTTCACGGGATGTGTCTAGTCTTACTTACAGTTAAATAAATGAATGAAGCGGCCTGCCTGGTGTCTTGATTAGGGTCCAGTAAGGGCAGCATCTGCAAAAAGGGTACAATTCTATAAGTGATATGGTGTAAGGCCAATTAAGGATGCTCACAAAGGCTATTTATCGTTGAGACCGTTAAGGTTCTAGTTCTTCACGCCAAGAGCGTTTGATTAAAGGCAAGGCTTTTGGCTAAGGAGTTTCTGAAGAAGAGCCTGGTGCAATTAGAGCCAAGTACAGAAATGTTATAGAACGGTCCTTTTGGTAGCAACTAAACTACTAAACACATGAAGAGACATTTGAAACGGAGTAATATTACCAGACAATTGTATATTCCAGGTGAATTGTAGAATCGTTTAGTTTTCCACGTCGGCGTCATTATACGGCGGATATGTTATGTGGCTAGTGAGAAAGGGATGGAGAAGTGGGAGAGGAAGGTGGGGAACTACCTGGCTATTCAGATCTGTTCAACAAAGCGGCTAAAGCCATTTAAAGCAACGTGTCAATTCTGAATGGTGGTCTTACACAAGAGCGATACTGAGAGTATATTCTACTCTAGAACCTGCCACAAGTATACTATATATATTTTTTAATTATTAAATTGTGAAAAAAAACCAAAATTCGAAAAAAACGAATCGCCGGGATTTGAATCAGCGACCTTCGGTTGCCAGTCGAGAGCCTTACCTCTCGACCAGAACGAGAACGAGTCACCTATTTGACTGTGTTGTGATAATCATTATCACCTTTCTACCGGCTGCGCCAGTTTGTAGTGATTCTGCTGAAAAAAACTCCCGCTTTCACAATAAGCGCGGTGTCTATAGTAAAATACTATTTAGAATAGTAACGATTGTATGGATAGCCAGGAGGGAATGTCTAGTCTCGCTTTACATCAACAAATCGCTTTCTTAATGGGCCTCATATATTTGCCCAACCAAACGGCGATAGGGCAGTTCTTGTATTGGCGTTAAAAATGCGATTCATCTGAAAATTGAAGGTGAAGAAATGAGAACCTTTCCGATAGAAAGTTTATAGAAATTTGTTTTTTCTTTTGTTGGATGGGAAGGCTCAAGGCTATTTATTGGCTGTCCAGTAATAATTACTTAAGTTAGTTGAAAATCAAAGGTCAATCTGACAAATCATCGAGCCTAGGCCTTAGATTTTATTTCCTTCAATATCCTCACCAACCAATGGTAAGGTTCTCGTAAGGTTATTTCCTAGGTCAGAAATCTTTCAATAGAGATTATCTATGGAACAAAGAGCCGGCAGGTTTAATCTTTGATTACCGAACCTTCCCTAACTCCATCCTACCATATTATTATTCAAAGCCCTTTTGATTTGACTACGACTTGCTACTTAAGGAGGCGGCTTAATGTAACATCAATTTGAAATTTACCCTTAGAGACGAGCTTGTTACATACGAATTTTACTATATTTTGAAATTTTCAAAGACTCTGCTCGATTCAAGAAGCAATTTCGTAGGTAAGTACATATTTACGTACCTACCGACTATATTTGCTCAATATCTACAAACAATTTGGTAGGCTCTTAAAATTATTAGTAATCCGGTTAAAAACGGTATTGCAGGAATTACTTGGCGTGTGTGAATTCTGGGCATGTCTGTGTACCAAAAGTTAAGTAAATACTAAGATGTATAGTCATTTTTACTGGCCTGACCTACCCCAATCTCTTCAGTGGTGGTACCATAAATTTCTTTTATAGTCCACAAAAAAATCCAAGTTTTATAAGAAGAAATATTGTATAGTTATATTAAGCGTATGCATCGCTCGCTTATTTAAACTTGATAAATTTAAGAAAGGTTATCCGATAACACAAAACATATCAAGTAGCTTAGGATTATAATGAGATCGTCAGCAGAAGTGTCTCCTCTTCCAGCTATAAATCATAAATCATTAAAAATAGAGACGTGATTTTTTACAAAATATTTCGGGAAACGCAAACTGTTAGGTATATACTCAAAACCGGGTAAAATATGTTATCTTGGGAATTTCGGGATGTATTATTATGTAAAGAGAATATTTAATAAATGTAAAAAAACACCCTTGACAGTTGACTAATGTAAAGGTTTTCATCTTACTTACTACACGAGAAATTGTACTATACGGGGTGTACCCGAATGATTTGAACCAGCGATTCGTGAGCTCAATTGGGGTAAAATTAATTTAATTTTCAAATAAAATTATAACATGTTTTTTCTATCACACATCGCCACTGATCACACCGTTACATGCCTCGACGAATCAGACGATAGGCACTCGCTCTCATCTGTTACCGTGCTGCTGGAAATAGATGGATTGCGTCTTACGTAACCCGCTAGGCTGTTATCCAGTGATAAAGTGTTTATTGAAAAAAAGAAATCACATCTACATATCTTACTCCAAATTATTCAGGGATATAAAAGGTAGGTACTACTGAATTCAGCTTTGTGGTTGTTCCTTATGAAAATACAAGAATTTAACTTATAAGAATTTAACACAACATTATTTAGATGAAAGAACGGTGGTTCCGTAACTGGTGATGAAAATACCTTAAATAAAGTGGGTTTTAAATAAAGTGATTATTTTACTAAATTATAAATTGTTTATATCATCTCATTTTCATCACTTTGTCTTAATCGGTTGGGGGCCTCTCGCTAATACTTCGGTGGCATCTGTCAAGTATAGGCTAAGCCTCTCCTCGCACATCCTCTGGGGTTGTTTTTCCCAACTTTGCCTGATTAAACTTCTAACTAAACACATGACCAACCTAAATCAATTTTTGACTTTTCTGTAAAAATTGCTTTAAATGTGTAAAATAAAATCTTGCGAAATATATGGCTGTAAAAAGAATAAGATGCTGTAGATGTGTATAATGTTCTGTCATCAGAAAAATTAAAGAGTCAACAATGACGTCAGCATTCAATGAACTCTGAGCAATAAGATGAAAAGATTGTCTCTTTCAGAATTCCATCATACTTAGTACCAGGCTTAAAAAAATGACTTATTTTGAAGCCAAGTATGGTAACCAATAAGTAGTAAAATAAAAAAAAAAATGATCCGCAAGTCTAGAGACTTGAAGATTGGAAGATTGGGTACGCGGCTTTCAAAGATACTATTAATCAATTTATTTTGTAAATATGTAAAAAGTGAGACTACTTTCGTAACGATAAATCAGAATATCTCTGACTAACTTACATTATAACCAATGAAAAATAAATTTCTTCGTATGGTTAGATAAAGAAAACCTGACCTCGACCACTTCCACCCATTTACGCGTTACAATTATGTTTTTACGATATCCTTTTGTACGTCTGAATTATTGGTTATCCAGATAAAAACGGGATTGCAAACCTTTAACTAATAAATTAACATCTTTCCTGTTACAATTTTAGTAAAACGTGTTCCGACACGTGATAGTAAATTCACAGTTAATAATAATAACAATAATAATGCGCTTAACTATAACAAACTTAAAAACGGTAATTTAGCATAAGTGGTCATATTCTTAAAATTATTCCTACAGTGTGCCTTACCCAATACAGATCTAATATTATAACATTAAATATACTGTTTATACAAATTGATGACAAAATTTAGAATACCAATAACAGCAGGACAAAACAAAAACATTAAAACTAAAAACATAATTTGAAACTAAGGCCTTTTGTGCTCAGAAATGAGCAACTTTTGAGTAGACATTTTAAAAGGTACAAGAAGGCAACCGAAACCAAACAATTACCGAAAGTTATTGAATATGGCATAATATAAAACATCGAAAAGAAGTTAAGATTTATGAACGGTAAGATTGTTTAAATAATTTTGTTTTTAAAGCCCGTTTAAATTCAGCCAATTCTGGAGATTAGTGAGAGCTGAGGGAAGTCTATTCCACGCAAAGAGCGATTATAGTGTACGGCTCGATTTGACCTAAAAGTTCGAATAGACTAGTATACTAAAAGTTTATCAGTTTAAAGGCCTGCAATTGCGTTTGTAACTGGATTAGCCATAATTTAAAGAGATTCTGAATAAAGCAGCAATACTCATTTTCAAACTATAAACATGTCACCTTCTAAAAATTGTCTTTTCATTTTCTTATTGCGATTATACATATAATTGAAATAAGGATAAAAACGCCTCAAATATCAAATACTCTACATCCGGTAAGTATAATGAAATTATAAAATTTAATTCCCATGTTACACATATTAATTAAATCCATCCTTGAGTTCCAACTACTGACAGAGCAGAGCTTTTCTTGAAGTTTCTGTGTCAATGTCTAGACTTTAAGTTCCATAAAACATTGAAGATTTAACGGCTGAAATGTTGTGTAGCTTTGGAGTAAAGTTAGTGACGTGATGCGGCGCCAGGTGGGGGCCATCAATTATGTAATTCCTTTGAGAAGTTCCGGAGATTTTCACTTCCCGTCTCGTTTTGTCTGTTCTCGTCTCGCCGCATCAAATAGGTTCCAGGCTCCGGTGCATTCACAATAAATTAATCCATCTCGGTAATGGAAAGCTTAGATGTAAAGTTTTATGATGCTTCAAAGACGGAGTGCACATTACACTCTATGCTGTTTATACTTTGATAGTAAACTGAAAGTAAACTAATTTCTTCAGCAACAAAAACTTACGTCAAGTATAAGAGATATTTTCAATTTTTGTGGATATTTCAGGCGACTAATTATTACTTAAAATATTTTTTTATCCTTTGTGCTTTGCATAAAAAAACTTGTCTTATAAACATTAGTTTTTCATTAAGAAATAATAATATTAGACAGGTAAAAATATTTCACCGACAAATATAGATATAATATGTCTCGACGCCATCTAGTGGGAGATTAAGCATTAACTATTTTTTTCTAAAATTTCCTACAAAAATAAAGTTGGTTGTTTACAGGTGAAAAAACATAATAAGAAGTAATTGTTGATTGAAGTACTAGTACATATTGACTTATTTGGCGGGTTGGGAATAAGTCGACGGAGCTCAGTGGCCCAGAGCACCTGACCGAACATCAGAAGGTGAGGGTTCAATTCCCGTCGGCGGTATTTATTTTTACTAGGAAGATATTTTAAATTTGTACGGATATTTCAGGCGACTAATTATTGCTTATAATAATTTGTTATCCTTTGTGCTATGCATAAAAAACCTTGTCTCATAAATTTAAATCAATAATTTCGAAGTGGATCCCTTCTTTAGACCTATCATTTTATGATCAAAATTGAGTACCTGGTGATAAAATAGATAAACCCATGTTACAAAATATCCCCTTACCTACACCCTTTACCTAGCAATCCCATTTTCAGTACAGATAAGCTTTCGGATTTAATGGCCTTGTAATCTGCGTCTTGCGGGTACCAATATGACCTACTTTCTAAGTAGCGCTAGTTAAAATGTTAACATAATACTCAGATTCCTGTAAAGTTACCATGTTGGGTACAATGTGATGTGACACGATGAAAAGCTGGTAATAAGATTTCAAATTGATATTTAAACCGCTTAGAACATTCCACCAGAGTACTACAGGTGTTTTTAAGTATTCATACGTTATATTAATTGTTAATTGTACTACAGAATGTTTTATCCACAAGTTATATAAATTATTTTTGTGTTTAATTGTACACCTTAATTTATTTTTTATGATTAATTGTTTAAAAACAACAAGTCAAAAAACATTACCATTTAATGTAGAGATTTCAAAGTACCCTACAGAAAAGATAATCTATTGTAGGGAAATATATTGAAATTGGTCGGGGGGTAGATTTAATCATATAAATAAGTAGTGTCGACGTAGCTAGTTTTGAAAATAGTCTTGAGCGCCGAAACAACTGTTACAATAATAAAAAACTAAAATACTTGTAGAACTTTATAATAACATTATTTAATTTGATTTGCATTAAATTTTAAAAACAATTATTTTTTAATATATTTTGGGTAGATATGTGGAAATATATGTAACGTGTGCATATATATATATATATATATATATATCCTCGTAAACTGTACAGTACGTAACTGGTATGACTTTTTCAATTCAAAACTCCTATTGTGATAATTTTTTTTTCATTAACCCACATATGAAGAAAATAATTTCTCTCAGGGCCTATTTCTTCTTTTGGGATTCTGTATGGAGGGTTTTTATTAAGGAAAGGAAGGAGTGGAAGTTTTGGAAATGTAAAGGTATGAGGTTGGGTCGGAATCTAAGGATCAGTGTGTCCAGGAGTGACGGACATTTGAAAATATCCCTCCCACTGCGACGTAAGGCCTCTTTTTTCAGCCAACGTTTCGGACAGACTTTAAGTGTTCATCATCAGTACAAATGTCCTGATGATAGGCCTGAGTCTGCATTGAGAACTAATTCTATATTTACTAACTTAATCTCACGGTACCTACTCTAAAATTTGATTTTTAAAACAAATAACTTTTTTACATGTGTCGTTTGGTCGGAAACACTGAACAGAATGGTATTCACTAAAAGCATATTACGTGCATTGCGGTGTATAGATAGAGTCTATATTCGTTGCAAAATCAGTGTAAAATTTTGTCCCAGTGCGGGAAGTAGGAAGGGGGTGTGGCGGCTGTCGATGTCGCCCCAATCCTTCCGACCGCTAACGAACTAATTGTGGTTAAACCCTATTTATACCCTAAACCCTTAAATACCTTAAACCCTATTACTGATTGTGGTTAAACCCTATTTACCGATGAAAAATTATTCCATTGCTTTCTCTGTCTTTTCCAGTATGACTTGTACATTATCTCAGCTTTGATGTCGGCATTTTGAAATTATCGCCGTAGACCTGTGCGGGGCGAGCGCTTGTAACCAACTGGAGCCCATAGTATCTTACAGCGGACAAAGTGGGCTCTATTTATATACCTCGATGATTCCGTACTGATTAAAGAAAACTTAAGTCGCCAATTGGCGTAAAAATTTTTGACTCCTAAGCCCCAGATAGACCAATGAAATCGACATTTGAACGTGTTTAATTTCACTGGAAGTAAGTTAAAATTGACTTAAACTTCAGGCATACATGCATATTATCACAATGTATCTCTTCAGTGTCGCATATTCAAATACATCGTCTAGACTAAACTCTAGAGAAGGTTGACAGTAATAGCCTAAGTTTCAATGGCAACCGTTAGATTTTAAATAAATTAGACTCCCGTCTCCGTACTCTTGGGTAATTCTACCTCACTTCCAGTTTATTTTGTTATATATTCCTACCGGCTTAATTATGTTATTGCTCGTGCTTTCATCGCACTGTATACAATAAAACCATTACGCTAAATCTCTGAATGACACAGACGCACATATGCCAAATGTATGTTGGCCAATTCTATATTAGAAATCTACCAATAAACTATGTAAGCTCGATGAATCATTAAAATTGCATCTTATAACGCTGTCTAGCAGGAGAATTAATCAGAGTCATTAACAACTTAATTGACTGCCCTGCCGTTGTCGCGACAACAAAATTAGATGTACGAGTATATTAAATGCAAGATAAAATTAATGCTTTTCTGAAACAGGTATACAAGCAACTATCAGACACACTCACTAACCAATAGGTTGCATGATCTGAGCATCAAGTTTGGAGTTACGATTAATTTTTTTACCGACTCCATTTATAGAATTAAGCGTAATTTATACCAAAAAATTATAGTTGCGAAGGTAATGTATCTTATTTTATAATTTAGAATTGTTTTAAAAATCCGAATAGGGCGTTAAACTAAATAAAATAAAAAGATTAATTACTATAAAAATGATGAGTGCAATGCAGTAGTATATTATGTTTTATCTCCAACCTAATTTTACTTTTGAGCCCGAAGTTAGATAGAAACATTGAGTTATGCTCTCCTAGATTTAACTCTTCGCATGCCTGGAGGTATAGCGTGGACCCTAGAAGCTCAGATGCTGTTTAATATTGAAATAGTTTTATGAATATTCCATTTCCCAGTACTTACTCAAATTGTCATTTTACTTGTTTTTGTTCTTTTCCTAAAAGTCTTATTTTAGAAGTAAGATGAATTGAAAAAAGATTACCGACGCAAGTTGCACTTGTTTTACATTCTATTTTTTCTTCGTAGCTGAGAGTGCATATTAATTCGCGTCTCGTATCAATAATCTCTGGAAAAAAACAATTAAATAGTGCACACATCATCCCCAAGTATATTATATTCACGTGGTGATTGTAAACTGGGTTTGTATTGGGAACATCACCGGCAAATAGTGCTTATAAGGTGTAAATCTACGAAATATGAGTGACCTATCGAATCTTCCAGAAACCAACAGGACTCAAAAATAAACAAACAGCATCAACAGATAAAGGCTTCCTTTCATCTCTCATCGTTATTCCCTGTGATCGCTTTCTTTTCGTTTACAGTCCATTTTGTACCAAGCAAATGTAGTTAATTTCAATCAGTAGTAAAATTAGTTATAACTTAAACAGAATGTCGAAAGTGTAAATGATTAATTAATAGCTAGCCAGCTAAACTTTCTTCAAAATAGTGTGAATGTTCAATGTTCGTTTCAGTAAATCAATAAATGTTTTAGTAGTTTTCTGCAAGGCTCCTTTGATCAAACTTAAAGTCATTTTAACACAGTAAAAGTTTAAAGAGCGCGATATTGGCTGTCAGTACTATTTCAGCACATCAATTGGAAACTTTATTCTGTGAGTTGAACTGATAAATTTCATTCTTTGAAAGTTGGCATCCTTTTCCAGAATAATGTGCTGCTGTGGAGTTGAAAGTTTGAAGTTTGACAAATTCCGTATGAAATTGTTTTCTCTTCTCAAAACTAATTAAATGTTAAACCTTTGGTAACAAATAATTGAAAAATGTGGAATTTATTTGACCTATTTGTTGATTTATATAAAATTTTATTTTCCAATAATCGCCAAACAAATCCAATCGTAATAGTTCGTTAACATAAAGTTTTCATAAAAAAATATATCTTTTTTAAACTAAAACGATTATTTTTTTGTTTGTCCCTTACTCAAAATTTAAATAATTTCTTCGGAAAGTTTCAGGAATATTTAGAGAGTGGTTTGAATGTTGGAAGAAGTCGGGGACGCCCGAGGAATCATAAAGCATTTTTTTTACACTGGAATGAGATACGGATAAAGGTCGATATCATGTAATTTTTCAACAATAATAATGTCGATTTCATAATACCTACTACATGAAGTGAATGAATACTACATGAAGTGAATGAATACTACATGAAGTGAATGAATACTACATGAAGTGAATGAATACTACATGAAGTGAATGAATACTACATGAAGTGAATGAATACTACATGAAGCGAATGAATACTACATGAAGCGAATGAATACTACATGAAGTGAATGAATACTACATGAAGTGAATGAATACTACATGAAGTGAATGAATACTACATGAAGTGAATGAATACTACATTAAGTGAATGAATACTACAAGAAGTGAATGAATACTACATGAAGTGAATGAATACTACATGAAGTGAATGAATACTACATGAAGTGAATGAATACTACATTAAGTGAATGAATACTACATTAAGTGAATGAATACTACATGAAGTGAAGAGTGGTGGAATGAATCAAATTTTAATTTAGGAGGCGGGTTTGGGTACCGCCGCCCTGGGAACTAAAAAGAAACCTGGTTCGCAACATTTGGTGATTTGTCAGGGGTGCCCGGTTCCATCAGGTGAGCTGGGTTCAGGATGCGCCTGCCCACCAGCTGCGTGGCGTGCCAGATCGGGAGAGGCTGCTTTGGGGAGACTCTTTTAACTTTCCAACTGGTCTCTCGACCCATCGCTTTTCGCCGCAGTGAGAGGAATATACAAATGTTCGTATTTCCTTCACTCCTGGATACCCTGATCACGTAATTGACCTCGTAACTTTTACCTTCCTTTCCTTCCTTTCATTAAAAAAATAGGGTTTTATTTACATTAGCTTCTGAGGGAAATAAATCTCCAGGGCTTATAACATATTTAGGAATGCTGCGTAAAGGGTTTTTTTAGGGAAAGTGAGGAGAGAAAGTTCTGGGAAGGAAAAATATGTATGGGGTGAGTAGGAATTTAGAGGTCAATGTGTCCAGGAGTGACGTACGTACGAATCCATTCCTCCCACTGCGGTGCAAGATGATGGGTTGAGAGTAAGTCCGGCCGGAGAGGTCAAAAGGTCTCCCTCAACTAGTCTCTCACAATCCGACCCGCCACGTAGTAGGCGCATAGATACATCCGCCGTCAAGACCTAGACAAATCTCACCTCATGAACCAGGGAACCCCTGCTAAGCCACCAAACGTAACGAACAATTTGGGGTGACCTATGGCAGGTGTGTAGGTAATCTAAAAGATGGTTCCTTTCTTTTTATTTATTGTTTTTATATTACAATAAATAAAAAAATAGAAAGTTGTCTCATATTTATCTCACGATTACAGATTGATACTGATACTGCAAAGGGTGGTAATGTCACCCCGATGACATGTATTAATGTTCTCACCACGGATTGTCTCATTTTTGTACAAAAAATAATATAGCTATTTATTATACTCCTAACAAGGACCGGTTGGTAGATGACAAAAACACCATTAATATTCTTAAGCACCTGGATATACTGTGTAAGAGTGTGTGACGTGGAGTACTGAGTTCTTTGTGAAAACTATGAGTAAAATTAACGATGTTAATAAATAAAAACCTTCAAATTATTACGTCATTATTGTGTATGCATGTGTGTTATGTGCACGGATATAGACAAAACCGTTAAAGTAGGGAGTTTAAAAAAAAATTATATCATCTTATCGCAGGTCTAATAAATTGCACAGTACCTAATTTAGTAACCACCATTTATGTTTGGAGACATCGTATTTTATTTGATTCTAGTTTCAGTAGTTTGATGACTCAATTGTTCCTATTATTATTTTTCTTAATTTTTCCCAGAATCTTTTCAACTGTGTCAAAAGGCTTTGTGAAAATACATTATTCCTACAGTATATATTTCTTTATATCTTTTTTACATGCATTTTTATTTTTGTTTATAAAACGTGTACATTTGCGATTTATACGTCTATTTCTAACGACGCGTCGTTAGAAATAGAACTAATAAATTATTATTTTCAGTTGGTCAAAAATATTTATAAATAGAATAAAACCTTAAGCATTGGCAAAGCACGCAAACCATATTATGGTTACAAATTGGCGGAACTTTTTCGATGACAGTAGAATGATTAGAAATTATTATTTTTTAATTTTATTTTATAAATGGCATGAAATTGAGGTTTCTTGCTGATTCTCAAAAAAGGATTAATTTTTTTAAATATTCTTAAAAAATTATGGACCTTTCGAGAAAAATGTTCCGGTAAGTTTTTTGTTAACATTATCATGGTTCATATTATTATCTCATTATTTATGAATATTATTGTTGATTTACAAACATTTCAAATATTATTTTATATCGTTACTTACTAAAAATCCCGAAGAGGTTTTTTTTTTATGTGAATACCGCACAAGAGCCAACACAAGAACCATCTGGAGCCAGTGAGACCATGACATCCTCAATTGGGGCATATTGTGAGATAGTAGGGAGGGGAAGGAGATGGGAAAAATAATGGTGGGAAAGTACCTGGCTATTCAGATTTGGTCACCAAAGCCAATACAAGCAACGTTTCAGTTTTGAATGGTGGTCTTACACCTGGGCGATACGAATATATTCCACTCTGGAACGTGCCACAAATATACCTTATATAATTTAAAGGGTTAATAAAATTTACTTGCGCTCGCCGGGATTTGAGGCTGCGACCTTCGGATCGCTAGTCGAGAGTCTTACCCCCGACCATGTAATGAAAAATGTAATTATGTAGTTTTGTAAAAATAATTATTTTTTCTGCAGTTAAACGAAAAATTAACATTTTCTAATTATTATTCGCTAAAATACCTTTTTAAATATGATTTAAATTTACAAGCACCTACCTAGTTTGTTTGATTAAGGTGAGTTTAGGGTTTGTTGAACAGAATAATCAGATTTATCAGACTTCAAACTTCGAACTCTCCATACGTTCTAGGCATTGAATTGCTTGTTCGTTAATTGTTTTGAATTTATTTTTAACACCAATACATTCATTTTTTGTCACATTTAAACTTCATATACTTATAATCTGATTACGGTAGGCATTAGAAGATACAACTCTGACAGAATTTTGCATTCACCGATTTATTTGATTTTAAAAGCATTTTCGCGTAAAAACAGATCCAGCAAGCGTGTTCACGGAATTATAATTCGGTTTTGCTTGTCTCGGCACTCCGGGGTTGCTGCTTTTACCGCCAACTTATTACTCTGAATGTTTTGCGTTGAAAGGGTCATAACAATAAATCTTATGTTTATACATCTATACTTTATGTACAGGTTGGGTGTGAAATGATGTAACCTTCTGTAAAAAATACATTTTTTTATTATTTGGGCCAGCACTCAAATTCTTTGTAGTCTGCTGACCCAAGCAATTACTGTAAATTATTTATTTATAAATTCTATACGGGTAGTTGAGAAAGTGTGTAAGGTCTCCAGTGACAAAAATCTGCAAACTGTATTTACTTTTATTTCTATTAAATACTTACGTGTAACTAGAAGCGGGTTAAAAACCAGTGAAGGCAATTTCAAACGTTTTACCTAAAATTCCATCCAGTTCGTATTTAAAATTTTTTAACTTAAAAATGTAATATCTAAGAATTGTTTTCACTGGAAACCTTATGCATTTTATTAACTACCCGTATGGAAATTACACACAAATCATTTTTTTGTATTATCACTTTATGTAGTTTCGGGTGCTGACCGATAAAGATAAATATTGACATGGTAAAGTATTTTTTTCCGTTTCTTCATAAAAATTTCGACCGTTCACAAACTATCCTCGCTAGGGCCTAGGGTGTGATTTTCGAAGGTGGATTGATATTGAACACTTATAGGAACATTGTTTTTTTTTGTATTGTCTACGTTTGTTGTTGAAGATTTTGAACTCTTGTAGCAAATAGTTAAAGGAAATAAGATAAAAATCGCTGAGAAAAATAAATTTTAAACTTTAGTACCTACAGGTAATCGATATTGATTACTGAAACTCTGCGGTACCTAAGGAGATACAGTATGCGCAAATTTATAGCTCTGCGCAAGACGCGTGAAGAATATTTTTTTCATTAAATCACTCTCAGTGCTTTTTGTCGTGTGCCTATTTATATCGAAATTAACATTTTAAAGCGTTTTAAATCACACGTAATGGCGTTGGTGCTTCTGAATATTTTATTTATTTTTTATAACATATATAATAATTTCTTTAATAATTATTGCGAATTGCCCTTGTGGCGTTATTTTTTTAAAATGAAATAACCAACTAGGTTTAAACCGATAGAATGTTTCGAAACCAATGGTTTCTTTATAAGTTATTTTAACAATAATACGTATAGCAATAGACAGATAATAAATTACATACAGACAAAAATACCATCAAAGGATTACATACAAACACAATGGGATTACAATGAGATGATTTTGAAATATTAGAAATTAAATAACTGTTTATAGTCATTTGAATATAATTAATAAAAATACATATATATTTTTAATCGTCTTCACTTTTACGTCACTTTAATTTATTGTTACATTAATGTTTATATTTACATATTTATTTTTTTGTTATTTCTTCATATTGGTTGCAACTTGATTGTTTGGTTTTAATTTTTAATTAATACAAAATTTACTTCTATAGGTACTTATTTTGTCAATTATTTTGTGTATTTTTCAGCATACTGATTGTATTGTATCCTGATGTAGAAACAGAAACCATTGGTTTTGAGAAACGTTAATATTTTTTTAGTAATTAGTCTTGTAAAAAAATACACCTATTCATTTAACTTGTTCATTTTTTTAAATTTCTTTAAGGTTATACCATCAATGTAATATATTATTGAAGAAGAAGATAGTACTAATAAATCTGAACGAAACACGAAACAAAATAATACACAGAATATTAAAGCGATTAAGGTCAATGATACATTAGATTGATGGGTATAACCTTCAAAAAATTTAAAAAAAATGATTCTGAATATTCATTAGGACTTTTAGAAAAAGTCAATAGCTCTCCCATATAAATAAAAATCGGATATGTTTATCCGATACACTATCTAGGTTACAAACCATGTGGTTTCAATAGGCGCATCAAGAGGGGACTGTAAAATATTAACTGTGAACTTTGAAGTTAACACAACTATGGTTGGAGATGGTGAACATTGAGTAAAGAAGGAATCCGACTTACCCCTTTGATGTTCTTCAAAGATGTTGATGGTTGGTTTGACTCACAGGAGATCTGATTTATTTCACGCACAAGCTTCCATAACATCCAAGTTGGATACGAAAGACACTGAGGGAACCGAATATGTTCACTGCACAGGCCTTCTACCCTGAGTTGAAATTAATGACAGAACTGATCCCAAATAGATGTTCATCAAACAGGCTGCATCAATAAACTGCTTTGACAGTCACTTTTAGTGTTGTAAAATGTCACACAAACACGCGGGTATAGTCAGAAAATATAAGTACTTGCATGTAAAAATGGGATGGGAAAATGCAAGGACAATGTTAAAGGAAGATTAATAGTTACGTCAACAAACTGAATTATTAAAACGTTGTGATCATTTAAAAAGGTAGTTGCTAAAAATTAGGGGAAACATTAATTGCAAGATGATATTGTTAATTCTGAATTTGAAATATGAGATCGACAAATATTTTACTAACTAGGTCCCAATAAATTGTCGAGAAGTTAAGATGCTGTTCCGGTAGAAATCCTGGGTTCGATTCCTAGTTTTGACCATTTCGCTTTATTTTATGTGTGTTGTTCTGTTTCATGTTTCGTTTAAGTTTATCAGTATTAACGACACTTTGTTTTGGATATTTTTACGGAAAGTAAATAGAAAAATATTGGATTTTCTGGAATCATCAAATTATGGTTTTTTAAGAATGCCTTTGGTTAGATATATCTGTTAAAAATGACTTATCTAATATTATTTTCTGCATGCTTATCTAATATTGTTATTATTATATAAGACACGGAATTTTGTTTTTGCAATCCAAACAAATTGATAAAGAAATGAATATAGTTATGTGGTTTATAAAAGTAAATTCGCTTTCCAGGCTGGTTTGTCATATATTTTTTTGCAAGTCCTAATCGAAATTACGATTGAATAGTTAGTAGGTACCTATTCAAATCCATAAAGATCTTCTCCGAAATTGTTCAAAAGATATCCATGTGAAATTCGTCGTCTTGAAAAGATTGGTCTTCCAAAATGTTTGCCTTTTGTTTGAAACTTAATTGAGTTTTGAGAAATATATATTTTTGATAGGAGAGTCCCTTATGAAAATATCAAATCTAATTTCTTTTGAAATCATTTATTTTTCCAGACATGGCATCCATCGTCTCGGCTTGTCTTTTTGTTTACTTTAATTTATTTAGAGTGTTGTCTGCCATAGCTATGTACATCGAAGAAAACAAACTTTAATGTATTTTGCAGATTTTGTGTGAAATGTATTTATTGCACAGCGAGCTTTGGAGAAAATAAGACATTATATTATTATATTTCGCTTATTTAGCTCCGTTTTCGTGAAAAATCACCTCAAGGGAGCTAACATATAACATAATTTATTACTCTTAAAATTGAAAGACAAAAATTACAATTGGAGAATTACATTGAGGTAAGAACAAGGTAAATGTGAAGAATATTTAAATATTGAAGACAATATTAGTGATTTCTAAACGAAAATCTGAAACAGAAAAATCAGAAAAGGAAACGGTCACATGTCCCAGATGTGACCGTTTCCTTTTCTGATTTTTCTGTTTCAGATTTTCGTTTAGAAATCACTAATATTGTCTTCAATATTTAAATATTACAATTTGAGGTTTTACTCAATACAGTTATTCCGAAAAATAAATAGTGAAGAATATTATCCAAAGTATATTTTGTATTATTTATTCATTCTCAAAAACATACCAGGAAAATAAAAATGTATAGTATTCTAGGTAAAATTAGAGTATAAGAACAATAATAGAAAAAATATATGTTATGGTTTCCAATAAAACCATTAACATACTAGGACAACAATACTAATTCACTCACCTTCTCTTTCATAACTAAGTAATCCAGTTCAACATCTTATCTCATAGATTCCGGAAAAATTAAATGCGATTTTTCAATCAAAAAAATAAATTAGGATTCTATTCTCTTTTGTCTATAATGTCGAGACATCTGAACTGTAGTCAGTATTGAATTTATTCTCGTGAGTCTATTTTTGTCAGTCGTTACGCAAATAATAACATTTTTTTCTTTATTATATTGTAAGTCTCAATTCCTGGACATTATCGAAACCTTGTTCAGGTTTTTACTTGAAATTATTGTCTTTAAATCTTATGTAACTTTTTTATCTTACATTTTTGGCATTGATTATATCTATCTATCTATACGTGGTCTCATTTCGCAGTCATCTCTGTTTATTTTTGGCAATTTATGTCACATGTCACAACATTATAAGAATATTGTCATACATTTTTTCTTTAAAATCTATATAAATAAAAATAAAATGTGTCCCTGTATGTGTTTAGAATCAGAAAAAGGTCCCCGTCTACATGAGATTTCGAAAAAAAACCATTTTCCACCCTAAAGCAGAACTTTGATACTTTTTGATGAAATTTTACACACTCGATGATCAAAATAAGAGGAAAATTACTGTAACTTCAGCTTAAATGAATAAATCAACCAAAATGAAATTACAAGAAAATTTAATTTTTTAAATATATATTATTTGTTGTACCGGTTTAAAACATGATACCTACACGATAAAAAAATAATTGTCTTCATATTTTTAACTAGCGTAATTTATTCCGGGTGTAATTATGCCCACCTTTCATTTTCACCTTAAAAGTATAGCATGTGTTATTTGCGCACTGTAATTTCAGTTTATCTCCGGAGCTCTTAGATTATAATATCATGGGTTTAAATATGTTATCTAAGTTAAAATGAAATATGAAAATATTTTAAATGGTGTGGAACGCGTGCTAAGTATCTACCTACGCTAAAACTTGGATCGGAGTTGGAAGGTATTCGTACCAATTACTTATAATAAGATATTTTATGATAATACTATAATTTAATTGTCTCTTCGTGCCTTTACTCATAACGGCTTCAAGTTTATGAATGACAAAGAGGTCGACACGAAAGAAAACAGTAAAAAAGAAAGAAGTTGGGTTTATGTATTTATTCAGTATTGTGTCAATACATTTATCAAGGGTTCTTTGAGACGCTCCGAAGATGTGAAAAAGAAAGTGGATAGCCTCACTTTGGGTATGTGACCATTGCTAAGATAAGTCACCTCCTGGCATCCTCGGCTTGTGCAACTATAACAGTGCTCAACCAGCCTCTTCTCGCATAGTCTCTGGAGTTGTTTATTCCCCTTTCCATGATGGGAGAGTCTGTCAATTTGAATGTCTATGATTCTTTCTCGATCATAGGCAGTCTGCGGCATTGACATGTTATTTCTTGAGAAACTTACTACACCGTGCCAGAGACTTGCGCTACTCTTTTTCTATTTATTAATACGATGCGATACGATACAATTGTACCACCCCAACCAGGAGCACTCTTGTCTCAGTGCGACCGGTACACCACTGGGCACTGTTTGGTTTGGTTTTTGAACACGTGCTTGGAGGATTGTAAGAAGGTTGGAGTTTAATTGACCGGCATACAGGCAACCTAATAAGTCAATATTGGAATTTAGGATGGGTAGGAATAAAGGAATTATTGAGCATTGTTAATATTTCCTCTTTATAACTTCCTTTATCTTCCCTCTTCTTTCATTGCCTTGCCTCTTTTTGGCTCTTCCTGGTTCATCTTGTCTCTTTTTAACCCTTAGGATACGACCAACTACAATAGCAGTTCAGTGAAATCATGAATACCTTCAGGTGCACTGCAATGTGCAGGGTATAGAGCTAGGTTTTAGAAGTTTTGAACGCATTTCAATATTGTCCATGAAAATTCCTAATAAAACGTTGACATTTTAGATGTCTGTCAATTATTTTAAATATAGCTAACTAACTAACTAACTAACTAACCATCACGCCGTTTCCCCGCAGGGGTAAGCAGAGAGGACGGACCGCCAAACAACTCGGTCTTGGCACACACTTCTTGCCTCATTCACATTCACACATCGTCTCATACATACTCTTCTATTATTCTGACTCTTGACATGGCCCGACTTGAGTATCTGATTGACTTGATCGTGCCATGTCTTTCTCGGGCGTCCCCGACTTCTGCTACCATTCGCATTTGCATCATATATCCTCTTTACACTCCTATCTTCGCTCATTCGCTCTACATGCCCAAACCATCTAAGCGTCCCTTTCTTAATCTTACTCATTACGCTTACATCAGCCTTGTACTCTTTGCGGATCTCCACATTCCTCACACGATCAAACATGGTTTTACCACACATTCGCCTCAGGGATCTCATTTCAACAGCATTTAATCTACTTTCATCCTTTCTTTGCCAGTTACATGCCTCACTTCATTACATCAAGGTAGGTACCAGTACTCCGTTGTGGACTGATTAATTCGCTTCTTTGGACAATTTTTTGTTAGCGCCAACAGCGTTCAGTCCTCCATTAACAGAATTACCTGCATTTACCCTTCTTTCAATATCTCTGTCAGCCTTCCCATCTCTCGTAAACATACTTCCTAAATACACAAACTCATCCACCTGCTCCAAGTATTCCTCATTCACAATTATATTGCACACTGTTTTCATACTCTCTCTTTCAAAGACCATTACTTTAGACTTACTTACATTCATCATTAACTCATTCTTCATGCATACTTCGTTCATCCTAGACACGAGAGACTGTAGATCATCTATACTTTTAGCAATCAGCACCGCATCATCAGCATACAACAGGCAACATACTTTTAAATTATTCAAATTCGCGCTCAATCCCACCTCTTTCAATTCTTGCATGCAATTATCCATGTATAGATTGAATAACCACGGTGACATTACGCAGTCTTGTTTAACACCTTTTGTGATATCAAACCACCCCGTAAAACCACCGTTTACCCTAACACATGCAACGCTTCCCTCATACAGAGACGCAATTGCCTGAGTCAGATTTGTATTCACTCCATACTTGGAAAACACCTTCCATAGCTTTTTCCTGTCGACTCGGTCGTATGCTTTTTGTAGATCTACAAAGGCACAGAAAAGTTTTTGGTTTTTTGCCAGAAACTTCTCAGTGAGCATACGCAATGAGAAGATCTGGTCCATGCACCCCCTTCCACTCATAAAAGCACCTTGCACATCCCATATTTTATCCTTTGTTTTCGTTCTTACTCTTTCAATCAAAATTCTACCATACAGCTTGTCAACTGAACTTAGCAGGCTAATAGCCCTATGATTCACACATTCCATACGTGACCCTTTACCTTTGTATAATGGCGTGATCACAGCCCTTCTCCAATCTAAAGGCGTGTAACCTTCCTTTAAACATTGGTTAAAAAGATTGCACAACCATGTGAGAATTATACGGCTACCTCCTTTAAAATATTCAGCAGCAATATTGTCGAACCCGACAGCCTTACCATTCTTCATACATTTAATCGAGCTCTCTATCTCATCCATGCTAATTTCGGTAACATTCACTCCATCGTCATTCATATCTGATTCGCCGCTGGAATCACTGTCACCCACTTCGCTTTCGAAGACTTCCTCGAAATAATTCATCCATCTCTCTTTTATTTTTTCCTCATTCGTCAACATTTTAAATATAATTATCAATATTATATTTGGTTCTGCTCTTCTTACATCTTATTGACTCTTTTTGTCTCTTACTGCCTCTTCTTGTCTCTTCTTGTCTGTTTTTGTCTCTTATTGTCTTTTTTGGTCTCTTCTTGTTTTTCTTGGCGCTTTTTACCTCTTCTTGTTTCTTCCAGTTTGTCTTCGCTCTTTTTGCCACTTCTTTACTCGCATTGGCTCTTCTTACATATATTTGTACCTTCTCGTCTCTTCTTGCATATTATTACGTCTTACCGTGCGTTCTTTTCTCTTCTTGTCTCTTCTAGTCTATTTTTGCATTTTCTCGTCCTTTCTTAGCTCTTTTTAGTTTTTCTTGCATCTTCTCACCCCTACTTGGTTAGTCTTGTCCCATCTTCAATCTTATTACTTCTTAGCGACTCTTCTATTCTATTCCGGTCTCTTCTAGCCGATTTCTTATTGTTTCTTTTTGCATCTTCCTTACTCTCTTCAAGTGTCCCTAAAATACCTAAAATATATAAATAAAAAATAAAATCTCTTCTTTTCACGAATTTCGTACACGAACAAAGGACGCCCCTTTCGACATGAAATCTTTGATAAAATTAAAAAAAAAATGACAGTTAATACAATAAAAATAATAATTCGGGTAATACTCTGATATAACAATTGAAAATCCCGCTAAACAATAATAGTTACGCACATTTAGCTACTTAAGAAGGTAAGCACTGCTTACAACACCTTTGTTGAACAGTTTTTAGCAATCTCTTAACAATGGAAACCTTGTAAACGGATTGAACGAACAGGAGCGGTAATATCGCGTCCATTGTGACGGGTATTACATAAATATCTTTTTTTTATTATTTAATATATGTAAGTGAGTACAGTGATGTTAAATAAATTACATATGGCCACAAAATATATTTATAATCGCAATCTCACCAAAAAAGAAACTGGTTCTTGTGCTTGGTGAGCGAGTTACACTAATTATAAGGAAAATAGAATAACTGTATCAAACATGAAAAATGATTTTATTCCATTTAATATCAACTTCGACTAAAGTTGCACCCCTCCAAGTTTGATGATCCCTTTTTCCAAATCATAATATTTACCAGTTGAAAATGCATCAATCTGTTACCAGGCGGCAAAACGACTGGATCGGACATAAAACAGTTCGATAACCCTATTTTCTAAAACGAAATTAAAATATTGACAAACCCAAAAAGCTGTTACTGGGTGAAATATTATTCGCACCACAATGCCTGCATTGAAAAACGTAAACATATTTTGCAAGCTGACGTCATACAGACGCTTGTTAAAGAAATTATAAATATCCCATTAAAACAAAATATTGGAGGATTCAAGAATTATGAGCAGTACACAGAACACTTCAGGTTATAACGGGATGTGTTATAATTTGAAATAACAAATTCCTTAGTTTCAACTGAAAGCTGTATTCGCTTCTGTAACTCCATCACGGCACAATCATTTTAAAATTTAACAAACTATGTGCATCGAGCTGTTTACTGCGGGCATTCTATCAGCTGAACCAGACGCATCTGTCATCATTATCATAATGGGGCGTCTCCGTGTGCCGGCCCTTATAATAAAATGACCATGCCGCCGCTGAATTCCTGCTGGCTACCGACTGAACTGCTCACTGCCGCTGATCACCTAGACGCTGGCCAATCCCTTCTGCATTGATGCTGACAACCTAGAGGCTGTCCAATTCCTCCTGGCTACCGACTGAATTACCCACTGATGCTGATAACCTAGATGCTGGCCAATTTCTCCTGGCTACCGACTGAGTTAGCCACTGATGCTGACAACCTAGAGGCTGGCCAATTCCCCCTGGCTATCGCCTGAATTAGCCATTGATGCTGACAACCAGAAAGAGAGCTCAAAAAATGATAAAAGAGCTGAAACACAAAAGGAATATAAAGTGCTGAGAAACAAAATAAATAGAGAGTCAAGAATAGCCAAAGAAACATTGTACCAGAATAAATGCGATGAGATAAACGACGACCTCAAGAGAGGAAATGTAGAAAGAGCTCACGTTGCGGTGAAAGACTTCTTTGGGATGAGAGTTAGAAAGGATAATGCAATAGAAGGAGAGGACGGTAAAATACTCTTCGAAAATGACCAAACAGGAGAAAGGTGGAAAAGATATCTCGAAATGCTGTACAACGGAAAGGGAAATTGTGACAACGAAACATTGATAGAAAGAGAAAATGAGGTAGACGCAAATGACTTGCGAGATCCAATCACTAAAGAAGAGTTTGACCTCGCACTGAAAAATCTCAAAAACGGGAAAACACCCGGAATCGATGACGTTCCGGCTGAACTAATTAAGCCAGCAAGAAAAGGAACCACAGATGCCCTGTTTAAAATGATACAAACCATGTATAAGACTGGAGAGATACCAGAGGATTTTGAGAAATGCCTAATTGTTGCATTACCAAAGAAGGTAGGCACGACGAAATGTGAACAACACAGAACTCTTAGCCTAGTATCCCATGCCTCAAAAATATTGACTAATATCATTCTAAAAAGAATCGAACCAAAAGTAGAGAACATCCTTTCCGGAGAACAGTATGGCTTTAGAAGAGGTGTAGGAACCAGAAAAGCAATATTGTCGCTACGAATACTACTAGAAAAAAGAATAAAAAGTAACCAAAACACATTCATCGTATTCATAGACCTGGAGACGAATAATCCAGGCGCTATACAAGAATGAGGCCGCTATAATTAGATGTGACAGTGAAACAAAAGAAGCCAGTATAAGACAAGGGGTGAGACTGGGATGTTCTCTGTCACCTGTTCTTTTTAATGCTTATATACAGAGTGCAATTGATGACTTGAGAGAGAGAATGAGTCATAGAAAAGGTGTAAAGATACACGGGCAAAAGGTGGATATTTATTTATTTATTTATTATAAGAACTTGTTGAACATTTATACATATTTTTGATAATTCAACCGCCATGTTAGGGATGTCCCTGTGTTATGGCGGGTGATATTTACAGATTGGATTTATAAAATAAGTTAATTATAAGTTATAAAGTTATGCAATTTAGATTGAAATATAAGTTAATTAGATTATACAATTAGATTATACAATTAGATTATACAATTAAATAATAAGTAAGTAATAAAAATATACAAATTAAATTAAATTAAAAGTTATTAAATTATACAAATTTAATTGCATTACAAATATTAAAATCATGGTTTCTAAATGTATTTATAGTAATAAAAATGGTATTAAATAATAATTGATAATTAGTTGATAAAATTATAATATAATTTAATTCATGTACCAATTTTTATATATTGTGGTCTCCAAGTGAACTTATCCATTTTGATATTAGTTTTTTAAATTTATGGGGTTGGGTTTCGGTTTTTAAGTTTTCAGGGAGAAGGTTAAATATTTTGGGAGCTAGGTACATGAAATGTCTTCGAGCTGACGTGGTATGTAGTGTAGGGACGTTGTAGTGTCGGTTGGTTATTGTTCTGGTGGTGTAATTGTGGTGTACGAGGGTTTTTTCTTATATTTGTACAAAAAATGCATTAGAGTAAATTTTATGTGGAGTTGCCGTATGTTTAAGACATTGTATTCAGTGAAGAGTCGAGTGGAGGAGTATCTTGTCGGTCGCTTGTTGATAGTACGTATTATCGTTTTTTGGGCTTTTTGTAATGGATCAATAAGATAATGTGCACAACCGCCCCAAATTATGATGCCATATGCTAATTGGGATTGGCAGAGAGCATAGTAGACTATTTTCATTATTGTAGGAGTAAGGATATTTCTTAATGTTCGAAAAACATAACAGAGCTTGCGAATTCGGGGAGTTAAGCTGGCTAAGTGCTGATCCCAACGAAGATGATGATCAATTAGGACCCCTAGGTATTTTATATGGGATACTTTTTCTAAGTTTGGGCAAGTACAGGAAGAATAAGGTAAGAATAAGAATATGATAAGGTTTGCTGACGATATTGCTTTGGTTGCTGAAAGCAAAGAAGAACTGCAAGAGGCCTTAACAACCATGCAAAGCATTCTTCAAAACAACTACAACATGAAGATAAATAAAGACAAAACAAAGCTGCTGACTGTAGGCCGAACGCAACATCAGATGAGAGTAGAGATGGCAGGAGTTCCACTAAAGAACACCAAGGAGTTTGTCTACCTCGGGAGCAAAATAACATGGGACGGTCGGTCTAAGAGCGAGGTCGACAGCCGTATACATCAGGCTAGGCTTGCATTCAATAAAAGGTCGAAAATAATAGAATCGAATAATATAGACCTAAAACTGAGAATACTCCTCATCAAGACCTATGTATGGAGTATCTTGATGTACGGCTTCGAAACATGGTGCCTATCCAAAAGAGATAAACGGAGAGTAGAGGCTTTTGAGATGTGTTCCTATAGAAAACTGTTAGGAATTTCCTGGAGAGACCATATTACAAATGAGGAGGTTCTCTAAAGAATCAAAGGAGGAAGGCACCTGCTCAGGACCTTGTCCGAAAGGCGTGCAAGATGGATCGGTCATGTTATACGACAAGAAGGCCTCTTGCATGTCATAATGGAGGGTATGACCGAGGGGATCAACTCTAGGGGACGCCCACGCCGAGAGTACCTGGAGGACCTGCTGGTGGACGTGCGCTGCTCATAGCTCAAGTCAAAAGAGCCGCACAAGACAGCGAAGAATGGAATAGGAGATTAGATGAAATTGCTGCAAACCAATCCCAGGATTGAAACCAGAGAGAGAGCTGACAACCTAGAGGCTGGCCAATTCTCCCCGGCTACCAATTGAACTGGCCACTGCTGCAGCAGTTGCCAGCCCTTTGTTGTATCGTGTGGCGCAAAGATGCATAATGTGGTCAAATCAAATTCCGATTGTCTCAGTTTCTATCTGTGTATTTTTTTTTTTTTTTTTTTTAATACCTTTATTTTTCCCAATTTTAACATTAATTACATACAATATCATATAAATCGATACGAATAATGGGAACCCACTAAGGCGCAGCCTGTGCGTAGGTAATATATTTAAGTTATTATTTTATTGTTTTTATTTTATTAAAACCCAGTTGTATTGAAATACTATTTCTTGTGAATTGGGTTGGCTATAAGACATAGGAAGTACCTATTAGCTACAACCCTTTGTACGTTCTGTATACCAGTACAATAGATCTTATTAAAATGTGAATTTTGATTTGAATCGTCTTTCTTATATAATGGTTTGGATAGAACACCTCACGGTGTTTTACTAAAATCATTACCCAGGTTGAGGGCTGATGTGTGCCGGTGCTTATTATTTACAGGCAAACACGTCCCGTACAGTAACATTATACAATAGGTTAGTATATGTATTATATATATATGTATAATAAGAATGAATGAAATTGAATTTGGCAGCCATCTCTGGTCCGGAGCCCCTAAATACCTGAAAAAAACCCTTGACTCTGTGTAAAAACGGGCGGTCCGTTTGATAGATTCCCCAATCTTAACAAACGGACTGCAATCTTTAGAGCACAGGCGTCAGGTAGGTATGCTGTCCTTGTTCTATCGGTATTACAATAGAAGATGCTCTGAGGAACTAGCGTCATTGATCCCTTCGGCACCGGTGCGTAGTCGGGATACACGCCAAACGCGCGCCCAACATTTGTACACAGTTGACATTTGTCGCATGAGAACGGGTCGCTTCTACGATTCGTTCTTAAGTTCAACAGCTCGGCTGTGGAACGAACTGCCGGCCTCTGTGTTTCCTCCCTCCTACAACATGGGACTCTTCAAGACCCTTGTTCACTCCTTCCTCTCCACAAAAAGACCCTCCACACAGCATCCCCAAAGATGACATAGGCCCTGAGGGAAATTATTTTCTTCAGGGCCTCCTGTGTGGAGTTAATATAAAAAAAAAAAATCGAAACTTCTGGATTATCTATATGTGTAGTTATACATATACATTGATATAGTCTTTTTCTGAAGTTTTGAGCTGCTATTCTTACAGCAACGAATTGCAATATTTGAGTGACGAAACTTATCTGGGAGATCTGTGGTACATCAGCTCGGATTTCTATGGCCAAATACTGACAAATATTCCCTGCTTGAGTTGTGTCTCTCGCCAGATTTAAGCATGTGCGGCTTTTTTTCTGTAATGTTATTTGGAGGAGAAAGTTTTCAAACATCGGTTCCACGCTTTAGAAGAACTGAAGACAAGAATTATCAAGGAAACATCCGCCATACCGTTTGAAATGCGCAAAAAACAGCCCAAAATGTCAGAAATAGACATCATTATCATAAATTATTATAAGCAATAATAAGTCGCCTGAAATATCCATAAAAATTGAAAAAATCGCCGCCAACGGGAATCGAACCCGCACCTTCTAATGTCCGGTCAGGTGCACTGGACAATTGAGCTACGTCGGCTTATTCCCAACCCGCCAAATAATTCAATATGTACTACCACTTCAATCAACAATTACTGCTCATTTTATTTTTTCACCTGCAGACAACCAGCTTTATTTTTGTAGGAATGGCTTTGTTAGTGCTAAATTTCCCACTAGGTGGCGTCGAGACATATAATATATACATTTTTAGGTATTAAATATTGTCTTATCTCAGAAATAATAGTTTATAATTAAAAAATTAGACAGCATTATATTGCTGCTGAAAGCATCTTGTTGTAGTGGTATTCAAAATTTAATGAACAAAATAGGATTATTTACCAATGATAATAAAAATATTTGAAGTCGCTAAGTTTATTAGTTTTTTATACCACCTCAAATTCCGGTCATTACTTCTGTCCCAACCTGTTTATAGAATCTACTGCTTTGATTTGTTTGTTGTTAATTATTATCGATCGTTGACTGAATTTTTGAGGTGAACTTGTAGCGATGAGCGGCATTCACAGTTCCCGCCATATTACAGTACTTCATTATAGTATTTCCGCCATTATCACGAGAATCAGCGATCTAAACAAAGGCCCGTGAATTCTTAGTTCAGGGAAGTTTTTTCCATCCTTATAAAGTTTCTCAGCTTCATTTTGTTTTATCTTCAGCAAGTATAGGGTTACTAATCCAAAACCTTTTGGCTTTACGTTTTCTCAGAAGTTTCCTTTAACGACCCCGCGTTTGGGTTCTTTGAAGAACCGGTTCACTAAATGCTCCCATGCCGAACGTCAGTGTCGATTTCAATACAGTATCGTCTTACTCCAAAGAATAAACACATTTCCTGACGAATTTTGGTGGAATGAAGTACAAAAGGTGATTCAAAATTATTTAGGCGTGTTATCAGATTAACGTAAATGTAAAAAAATATTTAAGATATGATTGATAAGTATTTTTTATCGGTAAATAAACAGAATCGCACTAATTTCGTGAATTTGTGTTTAATTTGCAGAACTCCATTTAATTTTTTAAAAATTTAATTAAAATCAAATTTAATAATATAATTATTGTGTTCTGCAAGTTTAATTTTTTTTTTTTAATTTTAATTTATTTATTTCTATACATACATTACAGTGTCTACCAAATATTTACATTTGTATATAATACATAAATTTAGAACTGTTGTAAATATGGTGTTTTATGCTGGGTGTGAGGTAGGTTTGAGTAGGTGACACTGTGGTGGATAATGTTATATGTTTCGTGAAAACCTCACTGGGAGAACCTGTGCTGAGGTGTTTACGTGGTTATGATTAAATGGTACATGTATTTATGTATGTTTTGGTTTTTGTTATTGTTACAGCTGTTTCGGTTTTCAAGGCCATTTTCAAACTGTGGTTTTAGCCACGTTTAGACGACTTATTTATATGATTCTATTTTACCTCTCCCAATTTAAAATGATTTATTACTGCTTAAACCAATTTACTGATAAAATAATTGTGACAATAGATTTCATATTCTTTGGTGGGTATTTCGAAGTCTTTTTTCCCCAGATTAATGTTATCTTAATTGCTTAATAATGATGTAGCAGTTATTAATTTATTTAAATGTGTTAAATTGTTTGGGTTTTGCGAACATACTTAGAAGCGGGGAATAAATAATTTTAATTAATTTTATATTAGGGTCATTGGTTCTTTTATTGATTTTTAATTGTTCAAGAAAATTTAATCTAAGGCCCTTTTAGTTTATTTTATTTTTTTTATTTTAAGGCGATGCCATACGTAATAATGCAAAATCATGTGTTTTTGGTTTGAAAATTTGGTCGCCTAGAAATGTTTCAGATGTTTCAATTAAATATTGCGAGTAGAATACATCTTGGCCTTTGAAATAATCGAGTATTTTTTTAGTCTTATTTTTTAAGTCTTTTTATAAACCCAGAAAAAAATAATGTAAAGGCCTATGAAAACTGCTTTAAAGTTCTAAATCTCCTACTTACGAACCCATTTTTCGGTTATGATTTTATTGTATAATGTGGCAAATTAAGTTATTTATAAAATGATCGAAAAAATTCAAATATTTATGCCTGAACATCCACAAAATAAAATAAAAGGCACTTTTCGACCATTTTTTTTCATGCATAAATCAAAACAGGCGGTTGGTGTTAAGCGGGAATTTAAACCTTATCGCCATCTACGTAAGGGTTGTTATTGATAGCGGCTCAATTTAAAATATAACACGACGTAGTGCATCGCCTTAATATCTCTAATCATTTATAGTATTCAGCTAAAATAAAATGTCCCACTTTATGGCCCACTGGGGTGTAATAATGAACCTCTCTGATGACAAAAAACCTTTCTACAATATCATGGTGCACGCACCTGAACAACAAAACACTTAATTTTATCTGTATCAGTGTATTTCAGATTTCTATATTATGAATCTATTTGCCTTGTCTAGGTGCTGATCACCAAGCTCCGCTCCGCCAATACGCTGGAGACACAACAATACCGCAAGGCAACCAAGGCGCTGTTGGTGCTCATCCCGCTGCTAGGCATCACATACCTGCTGGTGCTCTACGGGCCCACCAGCGGTTACTCCGCTGAGCTGTTCACCTATGCTAGGGCTATACTGCTATCCACTCAGGTAAGCAAACATCCGTCTGTTACTTTGCTATCAGAATAGGCAGATGCGATTAATTTTTGAAGGTTTTCATGGGAAGCAAGCTGAATTTTGGGGATAATAACTAAAAGCAAGGGTTAGGAAAGCTTAGGAAAGGCTCAGCAATAGCTCAACTATAGCGAACCTAAAAGTTGGCGTCTTACCAACAGAGTGTAGTGATTATTTTTTAAATACTTCTCCGATTTCCCAACAAGCACAGTATCAATTACATAAAAACACTCTTTATGATGGCAACGAGTGTATGCACATTGCACAGCTAGGAAGCGAATGTTAGATCTCTTGAAATATTAAAATCTCTCTGACATTGAGATTAAGCTCAAATGCTGTAGCAACTAAGAAAATTAGCGACGTACCTTACCGACTTGTTATTACTATGACACAAGAGCCGTTTTTTACAATTTTGATTTATTCTACTTTCAAAAATTAGTAATGGTAAAATAGTTTCAAAATGCAAAATACGAAATGCACGCATTCTTGATATTCTTCTTGGCGGTAGATATAAAGATTTGCAGAGTTCGCCCAAATAAAGTGACGGAACCCTCTAGGGAGTTAACCTTTGTCATTTTCATGTCTCTTTACTGAAAACCTGTCTTACCTCACATAATATTTAATCTAGCGACTTGAGAGTGATCTCATTCGAATCATTACAAATAAGAACATCGTAAACGATACCTCACACGACCTAGTTTATAAATTTATATTTTTTTAAATATTCCCCTAAAGGAATGTTTCACAACTTTCTTTGTGCGGACTAATTTATACTTCCAAAGTATATGTGCATTACTTTACTGTTAATTGGCCTAATACGTAAACTATATTTGTTTCTGTATCAAATGTGTAATAAATAAAAAATACAAAAGTTTCACGAATGCACGATTTTTGTTATTTATTTTGTGCAGTTTACCCATGGTTACTATTTCTACATACGCGTTGTGATTCAATTGTTAATGTATTATTTATTTATCAATTTAATAATATTTTGCATTTTACTAACTATGCCGCTATGAACTCTTTCTGTGAATTGATATTCCTGAAAGTAAGACCGCTACGTAAAAGTTAAAAGTACTAATAATTTGAAGATGTCGAAATGAAATAATTACTTTAATATGCATTGGCAGTCCACGTGTACTTTTTGACACTTAAATGGTAGCTTATTAGTTCTTGCGGTCCTTAGCCACAACTAAAAACTTTTGCTTCTCGAAGCTGGAACGGAATCAATTGATCGCATCACAGGTGATTTAATTAAGTCCATGGATCGTGTAGATATACGATTTTTTTAATTTTTCTAAGGGCTTCCTTAGTTTACCCCCATTCATTAATAAGTCAATAATTTTGCATAACGAACGACATTGTCCTAAAAGTCGTGCATGGTAAAACCTGACATCACGGAGGCCGCGCTTTTGTCAACCAATTGTCGGAATCATATTCTGACTCAAATACCGCTAACTGACCAAAGATGACTATTCAATATCGTATTTACATAGGGTTTTATCGATCTTCTTTGCTAGACCTTTTGAAACGCCGAGAGACAAGTTACTTTTCCCTTAACAAATGATCAAAAAACTGAAGCGTTAAAAAGCAGGGACTTTGACTTGGATTAAGAAAAAAATTCATTTCATGTCCTGCATTATATAAAAAACATTTTAGTATCAAAAGAATTCTTGGATTTGTTTGTTCTACATAATGCTTTTTAATATGCTTTTTAATATTGACAGAAATGCAGTACGGAGAATGTACGGACAAATGGAAATGGAAATGGAATCCTATGAACAAATTTTTGAGAATTTATAGTAATATTAAATTATGTACTAAGAAACCATATTAAACGTATTTATATATTGATGATAAACATTAGTTAGTGCCTGTCCTCACACTATCAAGTCTTGTGGGAGGTAATTTATTCGAGGAGTTAAAAGGAGTTAAAATTTAATTTAAAAACAGAAGACGGCGGCCATCTAGGCCAGAACGTTAAAATCAAATTCGAATTTGCAGCGTTGGCAGTGTTGATTCTAGTAATTGATGTATCGGAAGTAAAATAAATCGAAAATGATTGAAACATAAAATATCTTTTCCATCAACTTTGATTTCTTGATTCCAGTCGAAAAACGTTGATTGTTTAATGAGCCGACAATTTTCGATTTCTTTGCTGGTTATTTATTTACGGGTTCTTCGAAAAATCTAATTCAAGGCCTTTAAGGATATTGTAAGGTAGGTGCTAATAATTATTTATCTTGATCAGGCTATTTATTGATTGAATAAGATTGAACATTTTACGTGTCTTTGAGATAGACCTTAGTCATATTCATTGTTTAAATAACTGTTTTCATCATGCTGAAATAATGAATTTTATTTTAATTCAATTTATTTATTTTTTATAAATAAAGCAGTTTGTCAGTAGGTCAATTTCTCAATATAAATTATAATACTAAAGCACACTATGAGAAAAATTTTAGGACAAATTTTCAATTATTGAAGCTAAATTAAGAAAAAGATACGGTAAAATCTAAGACTCGAACACGGGACCCTTGCCTTGCCGGTGCCCCTAATGAGACCCTATCTCCTTCTGTAATATTTTACTGTTTTATACTTCGAATAAGAACTACCAACATTGTCTTCATTGTTCTCATCGCACATTTTTACTGGCATATGTGCGGTGAGACAGATGAAGACAATGTTGGTAATTCTTATTCGAAGAATGATACAGTTAAATATAACCGAAGGAGATAGGTTTCCATTAGCTCAGTTGATAGAGCGGTGCCCCGGCAAGGCGAGGATACTGGGTTCGAGTCCTAGATGTGACCGTATCTTTTTCTGATTTTTCTATTACAGATTTTAGTTTAAGAATCGCTACTTTTGTCTGTAATAATTAAATATTACAATTTGAGCTTTTACTCATTCAATTATTCCAAAAAAATAACAAATATTTTAAATCTCTTCAATTTATTCGTAATCCCATTAAAAACGGGACTGCAGGCCTTCAGAGAATGACTTGACAGATTTCCGAATAAACTATCACTAAATCACGAATATGCTGTGGCGAAGTCGAGCAAGTGTTAGTAAAATCCTAATATTTTCGCATTTCGTCATTATATAATAACAGGATGAACACATCTGCATGAATGCAATGGAAGATACTGAAGAAATGAATAGCCAGGTATTCCCCCACCTTTCTCTTCTCCACCTCTTTACCCTCCCTTCAATCTTCAACATAGTCCTCAAAACATAGTCCCACTGGCTACAAACGGTTTTGAGCATTGGGACTCTTGTGCGGTATTAATATTAAAACGTGTTCCGATATATGAAAGTACTAATACTTCATTAATAAATGGCATATTCTATGCAAGTGACAATACAAACACGTAAAATACATGTCAGATAGATATAACACAATCACATTCCCAGGCATTCACACACTCAAAGGCATACAACACACTCATAGGCATATTTATATATATATGATTACATTCAATATTCTAATTTATTTGCATGCAGAGGAAATAAAATGGGAGGTTTTTGCCACAGTTGGTTAGGTTGAAAACATAAAAAAGTGTTAAAATAATTCCTGAAAAACCGGAAAATCGGAAAAAGTACAGTAGAAACCTACATTTGATTTATTACCTTTACGCATTCTAGCAAGTAGCTGATATTGATCTGGTTTCTATAAAATAACTACAGAATAACGATATTATATTTCGACGAACGTAAAAGTCGTTAATGTTGAGTGCAGTCATCAAAATACCTTTATGATTCGACATGTTTATATTCGCAACATCTTTATGTTCGTATAAAGGTATATGTTTTAATATCATATAATATGATTTGAGATTTTCACGGCCAAAAGTAGGTATTATAGTAATTTATTTATGGAGTATTATGATGTGTTGCGCTACCTTTTTCTTTAAATAACGTTTCGCACAGCATTACAGTATCCATCATCAGGGCAGATGTTGGCATGCTTTCCGAAACGTTGGCCAAAGAAGGAGATGTAGATTTTTGATTACCTTCATTTGTATTATAGTTGTTGCATTTGACAATCAGTTTCGATGTTGAAAATGACACTTATTCAAATATATCCGAGTTCATTGAATCAAATTTAAATGGCTAAAGAAGGAGGCAGCGCCATACGGCATAAAACCCCAAAAATAAATCTCCAAAAATAAATAATGTATACATATATCTGACAGTAAGCAGGTAACATAACTGAAAATAAGTTCACCCCTCCAATATAATCCAATAATTTTCTGGTAAATCTGACGCAAACACTTTATCCAATTTCTAAGAAATTCATCACTATTTAATGGGAAATTCTGTATTTGATAAAGTGCATATTTATGTGTTTGATTTGAAGCTCAGTGGGATGTGATCTTCTTAAAGGAAATTATTTTATGAACTGCTAAAGGGGTGAAGAGCGATACGGTGAATTCTATCATAGTGAACTAAATCCACTGTATTGGATTATAATAATTATCTGACTGATAAATTTAGTCCATAAGGCAAAACAAAAGGAATTCTACGTGAGCTATATAAAAGCTAGTAAAACAATAATAAATCTATCTTTATCACCAGTTCAAACTATTATTAAATATGATTGGATTTGCTTGAAATCTGTTGTACTATTTTCTAACCCCCTTTTTGTCTACTTTATTGTATTACCACTATCCCTATTTGTTCTAACCTACCTATTATTCATCTAGTATTCAGCACACTGTCCTCTGCTTCTCATTTCCAGTGACTATGAGGTTGAAGTCCCCAGTATGGCCAGCAAACTTCTCCAGTGTCTTAAAATTTGTCGTATGCAGACAGTTGAAAACCTATTGTGGATGTTCAGCTCTTCCAGAATAGACACATTTGTGAATATGGCTTCCCATGAAACCTAAAGTATTTTTCTCCAGGTATATAATTCGAGGGCGTCTATCTACTTTATTTTATCTTGTCATTAATCTACGCATGAACAATCCGTAATAAACTGTATAAATAATTGAAACGTAGCTTAATATTGCTCTAACTGTGTGATGACCATATCTGAATAGGTAGGTAATTTCTCCACCATCTTCGTCCGCAACTGTTTTCCGCCCCCATTACTTTCAAACTTACAAATTTCCCCAATCGGGGTTGCCATAGGCTCTGTTGGTACATAGCATCGTACTACCTACACCTTTCTTTTGATTTCCTTGATGAATCTTACTGTTGCCCACCTACCCAATTCCTTCCTTTCCGACTAAGTGTAATTTCAGTTCAGTTGAAAAAATCGTCCTGTCAACACCTAAGCTGTGTCTTATTATGAAGCCCCCTTTTTCAACCGTGTCGAAACTTGAAAAGCCTTCGCGCATTTTGGTGCAAATTAGTCTATTTGGTTTGAACCAGCGCAAAGGAAAGAAAACGCGGAAGAATAGAAAAAGGTAAGTTGGCGTATCCGAAGTTTCCATTCCGATTGTATTCCGTGGTGCGATGGTACTTTTCCGTCCCCAACAGACTCAGCAGTTGCGACTCTTGTGCGGTATTCGCATTAATATATATTAGCGGGATATATATATCCCGCTACATTTGTTGCGTCCGACCCCTAAAAACTCCATAGCATTGCAGCGTCCACCGACTTACAGCGTCCGATATACGGACGCTACAATATTTTGACGTCAAAATTGGCCAGAACGATGCTTACCCCATATAGAATATAGCATATAGCATATATATATATATATAGCATGAAAGAGATACTGAAGAAAATAATAAATCACAAAATTCAAGTTTATTTAAGTAAGTTTTTTTTGCAGCTTTAAAAAATGATGCGGAATTTTAATTGAAAACAATATTCGACTTGTAAGAACTAACTCACATTTTAACGCGATGAAAACCCATTTTGAGACGCTTTGAAATAACCCAAAATTTAACATGGTGACAAGGATGACATTCACTTTCCAACATAATTATTAGAAACTTTGTCGTCTCGACCTCGAAGTCAAATTATTTGGGATGAATTTCCATATTTCTCAGGCGAACTTCCGAAAATACCTCCAAGCACTGCGGTGGCTCGCGAACGACGCGACGGTTCTGCTACAACCGAGCTTTTGTTGAACCTTATTCAGATGGGAGTTCATTATTCGGCGTCGAGACTTACTAACATAAGAACATACGTGGTGGAAGTCCAAATTGACAATAAAAGCAAGCACCAATCGAATTTTGAAGATTTTCGAAGAACATTTGACTAGAACTTTTTTTATTAATTTACGCCTATCGTGCTTTTACATAAAACAAGTATAAATTAATTGCATTACATAGTGAATTCAAATTAATAAAATAAATATTTTTATTCATAGCTGCATAGATGGGATTTATAATTTTTTTTCCGTTATTAACTAAATAATAAATAAATGTTTATTTGCTAGAAATGTATCTAAATAATTAAAAAATAAAATTTAATAAATAAACCGTAATGTACACATCATGTACAAAAAACAAATCCAGAACAAATTTTATTGTCTCAAGCGAGATTTGAACTCAGGATCATACAGTATATTTTTTAAGTTAGCTCCACACAGGAGGCACTAATGAAATTAATTTGATCGTTTTGGCGATGTTGTGTGGCAGTTCTTATGGGGTAATGAAGAAGGTTCTGGGAAGGTAAAATATATGGGGGGTGGGTAGGAATTTGGCAGTCAGTTTGTCCAGGAGTGACAGACATATGAATCCATCCTGCCGATGGTTCGAGAACGTCCGACTTGAGAGATAAAAGAATCTCCCTCAACAAGACTCTCTCAATCTCGCCCACCAAGCAATCGGCGGGCAAACTCATCCACCACCAAGACCTTGACAAATCTCCCCCCGTGAACCCGGACACCCCTGCTAAATCATCAAATATAGAAAACCACTCGGGGTGACCAATGACGGAGGTGTTGGTTATCGGTTATCCAATGAATGGTTCCCGGGGCGACGGTACCCATAGAGCCGCCTCCCAAAATGAAAATGTATATTTATATGTCTTATTGTTACATATTTACGTGAAATTATTTATAATTTAATTACTTAAGACAATATAAGTGATTCTTAAACGAAATAACGCTCATATTGTATTCAATCATTAAATATTACCATTTCAGATTTCAATCATTAGGTTATTCCAAAAATAAATATTTTTAATTTATTTAATATTATTTTATACATAAATGTCATCATTCTGTGAAGACATGTAATTTTTTTACACAACGGCCATCTTGTTTCTGGGTTGGTTTTATTAGCGGACGATTAGCAAGAACTCCAAAATACAAAGATTTTTTTTCCTTTAAAACCTTTGTGATTTTTAACATGAAAGTGAGCGTAAAATAAATATGAAATTTGAATAATGACACCATTAGCGCATACTGTCTGGAACAGACACAAGCCTCTGGGCAAAAACTTCATATTAAATCGAGATTTACCAATAAATGAAAAAATAATAATGTGTTTTATATTATATGGCTCGTATATATATTTTGAACATTATTTTCGGAAGAATTACAATCGAATACGCATAGGAACAAATAATATGTTTTGTACGCCTCGCAAACAAACAAAATTGGTAAAATACCATTGTTTGTTAAATAAAATGATAATATGACAGTATAAGTGTGATTATTGACGGCCTCCTTGGTCGAGTGGTAAGACTAGCATGCCGAAGGTCACTGGTTCAAATCCAAGCGTGCAGCAGTCTCACTGGCTTTAGACGGTTGGTAGCAGTTGGGGCTCTTGCGTAGTATACACACAGACAAAAGTAATGATGAAAACATCATTATTTATTTTCAAGGTGGTTCCCGATAAAACCTCTAGTAACTGGGGAATGCCGCTAAAAATATTACTTAATTTTTAATCACAGTGTAATCAACTACTTAAATTTCTGTTGGCGATGTATACGGATATAACTTTTAACAATAATTCTTGTTATTATTATGATAAACCAGCGCAGACTTGTGAAAATCCACGGGATCGTCATATAGGAGCTATTGCTATCTTGTGTAAACGTTTTCCACTAGTATCACGAGAGTAGCAATGCGCGGGGACCGGATTTGGTAGTTTCCAGTAGTTCGACATTAGAACGTTGGAGGTAAAAAACGTGTAACAATTTTTTGCGCTTAGTATCGTATGTAAATATCAATTGAAAATGCGTAAAAATATAAATTTCTATTAAAAACATAACATTTTAGGTAGGTATTAATGACGTGTCTGAAATCTCCACAACACAAAATTACTTTCAATTTTTTTAAATTAACCTTAAATTCAAAGCAAAAGTTCTAGAGTTCATTGAACCGGAGTTACGGAGTTAGCCGCTCGATGGTACAGGGGCCCGACCCTCAGGCTCACGACTAAGGGTGGGCTGCCCCATCAGCGAGTGAAAAAACCCCGCCACTGCTGTTGTGCCGGATCGTGACCGGAGGGGACCCAGCAGCAGCGTTTGGGGCGCATTGGATGCCCTCTTCAGCCGGACTCTCCCAGCCTATCGCCTAGCACCGCAGTGGGTGGGCTGGAACCAAACGCTTATCACTCCTGGACAGCCTGAACCCCAGATTCCTACCCACCCCTCATACCTTTCCTTTCCAGACCTTTCCTTTCACCTCCTACCCTAACAAAAAAAAAAAATTAAATTCATGAAAATACAACACAACAATTTTAACATCATTACAGCGGCGAGTAGCAGGCGTCCCCGGTGCGGGCCAAAACTGTTGGTAAATTTTGCCAACATTCGCGGCCTGCACACAAATTTAAATTCCGTCCATCACCATCTTTTGTCCCAACGTCCCAACCTTCTTTTCCTATCCGAAACTCAGATAGCTGAGCCGCCAGACTTCTCCTATCTGGACTGCCCGGGCTTTACCCTCGCAAGCAAATTCCGACTCAAGGTGGAGTCTGCCTCTATAGTCGAGCTGACGTCAACTGTGTACGACTATTGAGTCTGGAAAACTCCAGATTCGACGTAATGTGGGTGCGCGTCAATCTTGCCAGTACGGCAAGATTCTACGCATGTCTATACCGCTCACCGAACCATAGCGAATCAGACACTTCCGAGCTCTTCAAACATTTGAGCGATACTATTGATGATCTCTTGCCCCGCTACCCTTCGGCCGAGTTTGTTGTTCTGGGGGATTTCAATGTTCATAACGAACCATGGTTGAAGTTCTCAGGCCCAACGGACTCGGCTGGCCGACAGGCGGAATCCTTTGCCATTTGCTACGGATTAGAGCAATTAGTTCAGGAGCCTACAAGGGTTCTTGATGTCCAGACTCACCGCTCCAATCTGTTAGATCTATTTTTAACTACTGTGCCACACGGTTATAAGATTGACGTCACAGCGCCTCTGGGATCATCTGACCACTGCCTAGTGACGACATCAATCCCTGTTAGCCTCAGACCAACCAATGAGAGACTGAGGAGAAAAGTGTGGCACTATAGGTCAGCAGATTGGTTCGGTATGCGGGCCCATTTCAACGCTTTTCCGTGGTCAGCTGTTTGTTTTCGGACTTCGGACCCTTCAAGATGTGCCCAGGAGATTGGTGAAGTCATCAAATCGGCGATGGATGGCTTCATACAATCGACTACTAAAGAAACTGGTGTGGGCTCAAAGCCGTGGTTCAGTCAACAATGCTCCGAAGCAGTTCGACGAAAAAACGCGGCTTACCGAGCCTACAACATATCTCGAACGCCCGAAAGCAGATCAGCATACAACAAATCGGCAAAGGAATGCAAGAGAATCATTAATAGGTCAAAATTCGAACACGACCTGCAGATCAGCAAAAAGCTGGCTGCCTGCCCGCATGGCAGCAGAGCATTCTGGTCGCTTGCGGGCTCAATAGGTCGAAATTTTTGCAAACCCAGTTTGCCACCTCTTACTAGACCTGACGGCTCACTAGCAAACAACGCCACCGAAAAGGCTAATTTATTAGGGAAAATGTTTGCGGAAAACTCGACCCTCGACGACGGGGGTGCTGTTCCGCCGTCGGTTCCTCACTGCGGCTTCTATATGAAAAAGCTGAGGATCCGGCATCGGGATGTACTCCACGTCATACGGGGCTCGATGTTAACAAAGCTAGTGGACCTGATGGAATACCTGCCCTGGTATTGCAGAGGTGTGCTGCGGAAATAGTTCCAGTTTTGACAAAGCTCTTCAAAATGTCAGGGAAGTGTGGCACTGTGCCCTTTGATTGGAAAAAAGCGGTAATTCACCCTATTCCCAAGAAAGGTGACCGCTCCAACCCAGCCAACTACCGCCCCATAGCGATCACATCAGTTCTGTCCAAAGTGATGGAACGTGTGATCAACGACAAACTGCTCACATACCTCGAGAAGAACAAAATTATCAACGACCGTCAATACGGATTCCGGCGGAACCGCTCGTGCGGTGATCTTCTCGCGTATGTGACGCATGTTTGGGGGCGGTGCCTGGAACGTCACGGTGAGACCCAAACGGTCGCACTAGGCATATCCAAGGCCTTTGACCGGGTCTGGCACCGAGGACTTGTCAACAAATTGCATTCTTACGGACTTCCCGCATCCCTGTGTACGTGGATTGCTGACTTTTTAAGGGATAGGTCGATTCAAGCGGTTGCTGACGGTTTCACCTCTTCCTCGCACTCCATAAATGCTGGCGTCCCACAGGGATCGGTTCTGTCTCCGACTTTGTTTTTGTTGCACATCAATGACCTTTTGACATGTGCACCGATTCATTCATTAGTATTGTCGCGACAGAAGACCGTATCGCATCGCTATGTCGTGTAACTCATGTAATATAATTATAAACGAGTGTCTTACGTTCATTCAAAACAAAGCAGACACTCTGGATGAGATTGCAATTACACAATTATGCATCTCTACTTACTCCGAAGAGGAAATAAAGGAGGCGAAAACAATCCTGTTTGAAAAGCTTCCGGATAAACGTACTTTGCGGAAAGGAGATGGCAGAATCAGCCGAGACCTCCAGGACATCCTGAGAGCATTGAAGGAGACCGATCCTGATAAGCTACCAGTGTTCGCTGCTAAACAATTGCACAAATTGCCTCCCATCAACTTCGACAGCATAGACGTGTCCAAACTCCTTAAGGAACTCAATGCACTGAAAACGGAAATAACTCATATAAAAACCGAACTAAAAGATTCATTGACCACAAAAAATGAAGACATAAAACAAGAACTGGCACTAATAAGAGAGCAAATTGCAAATATACAGGTCCCAAACAAACAAAGTGACTTAACTGGGAATTCGGAAGTAATTATTAACCACTTAAATGTGGGTAAGCGACCATTTCCAGATAATAAACAAATACCGACGGGCGGCGCATCCTACTTATCGACTGGTTCTAGTAATGCAGTGTTAACCACCACACAAAGACAATGAACGAACACACTACAAATAGTCCAGTGCAGCCGGGAATGAACTTCGCACACGCTTTAAAACAAAATAATAAACAGGTATCGCGTGACCGCGGTCCGCGTCCTCGGCCTCCTGCGGAAGATGAGAGAGGATTTACATTAGTAACTAGAAAACCCAAACGCAACTTGAGAGGAAAAGCAACCTCAACGACACTGAAGTCGGCAGATTTAATTACGTCAATTTATATTTCAAGTTTTACATTGGAAACTACCGAGGACGACGTAAAGACCTACCTTGCAGATAATGGTCTCGAAAATACTAAGATCGAAAAAATTAAGCCTTACCGTCCTACGCCATTTAACACCTTTAAACTTTCTGTAAGAGCAACTGAAGGGCCGAAATACCTGGTGGAAGAACTATGGCCGGAAGGAATAGTATTTCGTAAATATATAGAATCGCGTACATCAACCAAAAATCAAAATGACAACCGATAAATTAAGAATTATTTCGATTAACTGCAGATCGGTCCGTAGCTCCGAAAAATTTATTCACGATCTCTGCGAATCATATGACATTATACTAGTCCAAGAAACGTGGCTACTCCCAACAGAGATTGAATTTTTGTCTAATATTCACCCGCATTTCAATAGCTTGGGCACCTCTGCCGTCAATATAGCTAACGGTCCCCTACTAGGTAGGCCGTACGGCGGAGTTGGGATAATTTACAAGCAAAATTTAAGGGTTACCACAATCCCGATGGACAATTGTCGTATGGCCGGAATCGAGGTGAGTCTGAATACTGAAAATTTAACCATCTTCACGATCTATATGCCGACTTGCTTAACTGACAACTTTCTGGAGTTTACCAACTGCCTGGCCTCCATACAAACGATCATTGACGACAAAGATTATATCAATTCAATTATTATCGGAGACATCAACGCTAATCCCGACTCACTCTTTGGAATAGAACTAAAATCTTTTTGTCAAGAATTCGAATACATTTGTGCCGACACCGAAATTTTACCTGAGAATTCTTACACATACGTCAGTGACGCGCATAGTACTACCAGGTGGTTAGACCACTGTCTAGTTACGAAAAATATTTACAAACAAATTATCGATATGAAAATACATTACGATGTTGATTGGACTGACCACCGACCCCTCGAACTAACTTTAAATACGAATGGAATAATAACATCGGAAGTATTTACATCTATATTAAGGGATCCAGCATTATGGAATCCGAAAAATATACGTGATATCGGAATTTACAACTCATGTTCGCAAACTTATCTAGCTAAAATCAAGCCAAAAAATACATCTCTTGAGGACGGTGGCAACCCTGAACGTGCCAAAATAAAACACCTCTACGGATGTATAGTACAAGCATTACGATACAGTGCAGCTAGTATATTTAGAAATACTACTACACCAAAATATAAGCAAGTTTGTGGATGGAATGAATTTGTCGCAGACAAATACGAAAAATCAAGACAAGCGATGCTCACCTGGATTGATAATGGGAGACCGCACAATGGTCCCATTCCGGAGGATAGAAGGACAAAGCGTGCCGCCTTCAAAACAGCTCTAAAACAATGCCAAAAGAATTCGACACAACTCCAGATGGATAAAATAGCAGCGGGCTTAGATAATCGGGACTTCAAATCATTTTGGAACAAGTCTGATAAACTATTGAACATGCGTTCCAAACTTTCGTGCAACATAAACGGAGAAACAAATCCTGAAGTAATTGCCAATATTTTCAAAAAACATTTCGCGACTACTACGCCGACCATCTCCTCAAATGAAACGCATTTGAACGCCTATGATGACATTGACTCCATAGTCACTGCAAACATCGTGAAAACCGCCATTAAAAACATGAAATCCGGAACATTAGCAGGACATGACGGCTTAAGTATCGAACACCTCAAACATGCAGGGGTAGCGATTCTGAAACTACTGGCAACATTGTTTACCGATATCATAAAGAGTGGTTATCTACCCAAAGACATGACAAAGACAATCATAATACCGATAGTAAAATCTAAACTGACAGACATAACTTTACAGGAAAATTACAGACCGATATCCATCGCCACCGCCACCGCCAGAATATTTGAACGAGTTCTCTTAGATCAAGTCGGACCCCAATTGAAAACGAAAGACAATCAGATGGGTTTTAAAACAGAATGCTTCACGGACTCGGCCATATTCTGCGTAAAACGGACGCTGGAATACTACAGGACAAGAAAAACAACAACTTACGCATGCTTTCTGGACCTTAGTAAGGCATTCGACAGAGTTTCCCACCCCCTACTATGGAAAAAACTAAAGGAAAGAGGGATACCATGGAAAGTGGTAAAAATTCTCGAATCATGGCACCGTCAACAGGAAAACTTTGTAAAGTGGAAAGATGGATTCTCAGAACCCTATTTCTTGAAAAGCGGGGTCAGACAGGGAGGATGTATGTCCCCAGTACTGTTTAACTTATACATGGACGAATTAACCCACAGATTAAACAATGCTGGAGTGGGCTGCCACATCGGAGGTCTATGTGTTAACAATATGAGCTACGCAGATGATATGGTTCTGATGGCACCGTCAATACGGGGATTAAGAATTCTCCTGAAAATCTGTAAAGAATTTGCTCACAAAACCAACATGATATATAATGCGAAATAAACAGCACTGTTGGTCATAAAACACGGGGAAGGCCCAAAAAACATTCCCCCAGTCTTTTTGAATGGTGATATTCTGAAAACAGTAGAAACCACAAAATATCTTTTTTTTTTTTTTTTTTTTTTTATATTTACTCCACACAGGAGGCCCTGAAGAAAATAATTTCCCTCAGGGCCTATGTCATCTTTGGGGATGCTGTGTGGAGGGTCTTTTTGTGGAGAGGAAGGAGTGAACATGGGTCTTGAAGAGTCCCATGTTGTAGGAGGGAGGAAACACAGAGGCCGGCAGTTCGTTCCACAGCCGAGCTGTTGAACTTAAGAACGAATCATAGAAGCGACCCGTTCTCATGTGACAAGTGTCAACTGTGTACAAATGTTGGGCGCGCGTTTGGCGTGTATCCCGACTACGCACCGGTGCCAAAGGGATCAATGACGCTAGTTCCTCAGAGCATCTTCCATTGTAATACCGATAGAACAAGGACAGCATACCTACCTGACGCCTGTGCTCTAAAGATTGCAGTCCGTTTGTTAAGATTGGGGAATCTATCAAACGGACCGCCCGTTTCTGCACAGAGTCAAGGGTTTTTTTCAGGTATTTTGGGGCTCCAGACCAGAGATGGCTGCCAAATTCGACAGTAGGGCGCACTTGCGATTTGTACAGGGTGAGCAGTTGTGTACTATTAAAGTATCTGCGGGCCCTGTACAGTACGCCCAGCTTCTGAGAGGCCAACTTTACTCTAGCTTCGATGGAGCCCCCGTACCTGAGCTGGTCACTTATAGTTACACCAAGCATATCAATGGAAGAAATGGATCTAGGACATATCATCAACAACAAGTTAACGGATGATGAAGATATTGACAGGCAGAGGCGTGTACTGAGTATAAAATGTAACATGCTCAGTAGAAGATTTCGCTCTGTTAAGAACCAGGATTGCAGGACTGAGGGAAAGGATAAACCATTCCAGAAACATTATTATCATAGAATCCCGTCTGACTTCAGGATCGAGTATTGAAGACCATTGGAGAAAGATACTTGCTCCCACAATCTCAGATCCGATGGATTCCCGTGCTTCTCTGCTTTAACTTAATTTCATTTTCTATTTAATTTTTAATTTATTAATCTCTTTTTATTTATTTTACTATATGTAAATATTATTTGTACTTATATCCTCTATGGGATGTGTGGGATCGCACTAACCTCCCCACATCCTGGAATAAAGAATTTATTATTATTATTATTATTATTGTTACGCGGATGACAGTACAGTTCATGATAGCTTTTTGTTTGATAAGCCCCCAAAGGGCACACAAACTCCAACGGCTCGGAGGGCTTTGAAGCAGAGAATGGACGGTTATCTCGAGAGTATTTCCTCCTGGGGTAAAAATAATCTCGTCGAATTTAAAGTTTCAAAGACCCAATCCTGTCTGATTACGTCTAAAAGGGATCCAAATGATAATCTAGTCTCCTTCAACGGAAGCAATCTTCCGAACAGGCCTTCCATTGATATGCTTGGTGTAACTATAAGTGACCAGCTCAGGTACGGGGGCTCCATCGAAGCCAGCGTAAAGTTGGCCTCTCAGAAGCTGGGCGTACTGTACAGGGCCCGCAGATACTTTAATAGTACACAACTGCTCACCCTGTACAAATTGCAAGTGCGCCCTACTGTCGAATTTGGCAGCCATCTCTGGTCTGGAGCCCCAAAATACCTGAAAAAAACCCTTGACTCTGTGCAGAAACGGGCGGTCCGTTTGATAGATTCCCCAATCTTAACAAACGGACTGCAATCTTTAGAGCACAGGCGTCAGGTAGGTATGCTGTCCTTGTTCTATCGGTATTACAATGGAAGATGCTCTGAGGAACTAGCGTCATTGATCCCTTCGGCACCGGTGCGTAGTCGGGATACACGCCAAACGCGCGCCCAATATTTGTACACAGTTGAAACTTGTCACATGAGAACGGGTCGCTTCTACGATTCGTTCTTAAGTTCAACAGCTCGGCTGTGGAACGAACTGCCGGCCTCTGTGTTTCCTCCCTCCTACAACATGGGACTCTTCAAGACCCATGTTCACTCCTTCCTCTCCACAAAAAGACCCTCCACACAGCATCCCCAAAGATGACATAGGCCCTGAGGGAAATTATTTTCTTCAGGGCCTCCTGTGTGGAGTAAATATAAAAAAAAAGACAGACAAATAGCCAAAAACAGTATTTTTAATTGAACTCATTTTTTAACGTTTAAAGTTTCTCTTATTATTTTTACTTTCATATTAATTTCTACACCACGCATGTTGTTGTTTTTCGTTTTTTTTCGATCGTCCAAAATACATATTTTTTTTTTACTTTACATCATAATGTAACTTTTTGATTATTTTTCAAGGAAAAAATTAACGCGCTATTAAAACTACTGCGTAGAATGTGGGCGACATTCCAGCAAATAAATTATTATTGTTGATACAAATTAATCGGAGCGACGCATCATTGCTTGTTTTCAAAACATATCCGCGAGAAGTTGTATCATTATAATTGTAATTAGCAATTGGAACTCCATAGACGCTGCAATTAATGGCGGCGGAGAGAGTAGGTACTCGTCCTACCCTTAATCCACCCACAATCCACATAACACCCCCTAACATCCCATAACACCCACCTCCCCCGATAGTAATTAAGTCTAAATAGTCCGCGTTGGATTACAATATTAAAGTTAAATGTGATAATATTTATTTGGGTATTTTCTATAGTTCAATGATAACAAATTAGTACCGAAGCAATTAATTTTTAAATTAAATCTTCACTTTTCGAAATTAATTATCCTGTTATTACCTACTACATTCAATTTGTAGTTGCAAAATAATAAATTAACAAACATTACAAATGGATTGTCATTTCGATTAATGGACAATAATTTAAACATTGATGAACCCCCATGGTAGGCGATCAATGACTTTGGACAAGTTCATGGGTTCTACTTGAGAAACATGTTTCATGTAGAATGCGGTATGTTTGCAAACTCTGAATACCGTTAAAATGTGTGGAAGTTTAAAGTTAATTTTTTTTCTGATTATTTCATTGTACTATTAATGCGCAATTTTTGTATTTTCATTCATAATTAATGATTCATAAAACCTGCACATTCTGAAACGGATCCATCTGGGTACAACGACATGATGACGTAGAAACTGCCCATGTCTGATAAAACGGCTGACACCAAGGATGCCCAGCGTGACGTCAGCGCCGCCGAATTGACGAATAAAAACGAACATGTCGTTTTGTCGGCATATCGAAAATGGCACATTTTAAATCGCAAGAGTTAATTTATTAACATTAATTCTTCATTATCGCAATGTTATTCGAGAATAAAAAAAAACAGTCCCGGCGTGAGCAAGTAAATTGTATTGTTTAGCCCTGATGTAAGAGTCTCGAATAATGGAAGTTGCTCGAAATGGCCTCAGCCGTGTTTGGTGACTAGATCTAATTTGCCAGGTACTTCCTCACCTTCATCTTCCTATTCTTCTTTCTCTCCCCACCACCTTCAGCCTCAAAACATACACCCATTGGGGATGCCATAGTCTCATTGGCTCCAGAGGGTTAGGAGCAGTTGGGACTGTTGCGCGGTATTCACATACAAAAATAGAAAAGTAGCTTTAAAAATCTCTTTGATCTACAAAAGTAATATTCATCATTAAAAAAACACACTCTTATGTAATTTGTCACGATTGTTAATAAATTTAATAAACTGTTTGTTGGTAAAATTCACCGTCGTGAAATAATATATGTAACAATCCGTCATAATATACACTGGATAAAGCCAATCAATCGAATAAAACTCATATTTAACTCAAACAAAACATAATATACACTGGATAAAACCAATCAATCGAATAAAACTCATATTTAACTCGAACAAAACATAATATACACCGGATAAACCAATCAATCGAATAAAACTCATATTTAACTCGAAGAAAACATAATATTCACCGGATAAAGCCAATCGATCAAATAAAACTCATATTTAACCCAAACAAAAAAATATGAAATATAATTAATCTAATATTTCTCACCAACTAACAGTCTCCATGCATTACACAGCAGAACTTTTTTTAAATTTTTTATTTTATTTAATATTTGTATGTTTTTTACAATAAATATACAATTATACATATTATACAGTGTTATCAAGGTAAATAATAATAGCTTTTCCTCACCATAAAGAGACGAAGCTCTTGTGTTTGGTGAGTGAATAAAATAAATAAATAAAAACTTGTTTAAAAATAAACTGTTTTTATAAACCCAATAACAATATTATTGAATATATAAAAAATAAAAAAATAAAATGGAGTTCTACAAATTAAACTTAATAACAATAAATAAATAAATAAAAATCCATGCATTGCCTTCCACGTGGTGAGCAATTGCCTCTCCCAGAGATAAACTCAGTGAAAGACCTCCGTGAAAATCATTAAATGCTTTACAAACCCATTATGAAATATCTGTACCCCTTCAATGCACTCTCATAACCATGTTGGTCGGACAAAGAATCCTCGCCACAAAAGAAAATATTTTCTCCATTTTTATTTCGATTACTGCCGATGACAAGCGATCTGGAATTTGAAAATCTTCATCAAATGAAATCTTTTTATATTCTTTATTGAATTCAATTCATCTTTGCCTCGTGCCCACTTCATCATACTTACGTTTTTAAAAATAATCCAAATATCAGGGATCAAATACAAAATTTAAAAAAATATTTTAAACTATTGAAATTGCTGGTACTCGTATCTAAGAACTTACTGTAGTTATTTTATGCTACACACATTCGTTTTAAATGCAGTAGTGAAGATTCTAAGACAGGCGTGAATATCACGTAGGTACCAATAATATTACATGGGCGGAATAACAGTTGGATGATATACATAAACTACTGGACGTTCAAAATCACGATTGTTGAGGAGAACCGTTCATAGTCTATTTCGATCGCCATAAATTCAAATATTAACCGATTAGCCAAATAATCAGTTTATAAATTATTTAATTGGTAATTGATATTTTGTCAATAATCCTAAGGTTTTTGTGATAATACACTTGACGATGTTATACGTTTCTATACTTATTAGATTAAAATATTAAAATATCGCATTTATCAACAACGAAATTTTATGGAATGTGTTTTTAGTATTGTACTACGCCAGTAGATCAGATTACACCTACTATTAAATTCACCTACCCTTATTTACCTATATACCTAACTACTGGAATACATTACAGGTAAAAAAAACAACGTGACCAAAACAAGCCCATTTTTTCAAATATTAAATTTACGTAGCACTCAATTAATCATACTATAAACAGATTTTGTGATGTGTTCTGAAACGCGTAATTCCAGTAGGTGTAATTCTCTTAGTGTGTAATTCTGGCAGTGGTACGTTAAATGTAGCAATATTAGTAAATGGAATTGCGTAATTTCGTCCCAAATCCATGAAATATATAATATATTAATATTTCTGAAAAATGGAACATGATTTCACATATAGACATAAGTAAATAATATATAATATTATCAAATCTGATCAAACAATATTAATGTCAAAATTAACCAATTAATTTTTTCAATTATTTGCCACTGTATATCTATAATATATATTCCAATCATATTAACATTATAAATGTGTAAGAGCCATTTTGTTGCATTACGATTCAATTCCTTTCCTCATTTAAACAATGTTCAACAAACACACTTTTCACCACAACCAACACTGATGATGAACACTGTAACGCTGTACGAAACGATGTCTAAAAACGGAGGAAACGCAACAAGAGTTACTTAAAAATTAATCACATTAATAATTTTGGCCCTAAAAAGGTTTTTTCATCCGTAGACATGAAAAATACTATGAATTAATGAAAACGATTCAAAGAGATGGAGCTCTTACGGTGAAAATGATTATTCGTAATTTAATAAGAATCTATTCGACTAATTGATAATTCCGGTTAAAAACTGGATTTCAGGCCTTACGAATGAATTAACAGGTTTTGATTGTTTTTTAACTTTTTAAAATTCTTTGTATCGTCATGAAAATGTAAGGTAAATCTATAAAATTATTTAATAATGTATATTTGCATTTCGTTGAAATGCAAAAATATTCGGATTTTCAGGAACAAGTTTTCCGACATAATGATAATGTGTTCGTAATTCAGTAAAAGTTTACCAGGAATCCTATTTACTCATTCGAAGGCCTGCAATCCAGTTTTTAACTGTTACCAATATTACCAATAATTGGAAGATATTCTTCATGAATTAGCAATAGTCAATTTTCTCCGCGTACCCATACTGTTTCAGATTTTCAGTGTACGGAATACAAAACGAGAGGATAAAGTCGATTATAGAAAAGTCAGTGTAAAATTTGTGAAGTCAGTGTGTAATTTGTAAAGTCAGTGTACAATTTGTAAAGTCATTGTAAAATTTGTAAGGTCAGTGTGCAATTTTTAAAGTCAGTGTACAATTTGTAAAGTCATTGTAAAATTTGTAAAGTCAGTGTGCAATTTGTAAAGTCAGTGTACAATTTGAAAAAGTCAGTATACAATTTGTACAGTGTAAAATTTTATTTCACATAATGATTTTTAGAAAACAAAGAACAAACGTTTATATTTTCACTTCAAGTCTCACAAAATAACTAAGTAGGTCTTAAACTTAAATGATTCAGCCTATCCCGCGGTTAAAACTACCTAAGTAGTTAGTTAAATTTCTTAACAGAACCATACGTATCCATTAGCGTCAGACCGTCAACTATACATAATATATTTCCTTACCAACTTAAGATTCAGTAGCTGGAATGGAAACCAGAGAACGATGAATGTATCGTTATCCCGGAATTATATCCTTCTCAAGATATAATTCAAATTAATCTTCTTACAGTTTCAAGTTGCTATTACAGCCGAATAACAGTACGTTTACAGGACCAACAATCATATTCAAATACGTGTTACCGAAATATAATGAATACATTTTGAAAAACGATTCACTTAAATTAAGCAATTAATATAATTATTTTTCTAAAAAAGACACGCAATAATAGTGACTATTTTTTAAAGCCATTGAAACTATGGTAGCCACAATTGGGGTATATCTTGAGGCTTAAGGTAATGGGGGAGCGGAAGGAGATGGGCAAGCGAGGGGTAAGGAAGGAACTGGCTATTCAGATGTGGTCACCAAACACGGGAAAAGCCATTTTAAGCATTTCAATTCTGAATGGTGGTCTTACAACTGTGCAATACCGAGAGTGTCTTCCATTCTGGAACGTGCCACAAGTATACCAATATTCATTTTGAATTAACGAATTGTGAAATAATACAAATTCATCAAATAAAATTGACTTGTTCACGCCGTGATTTGAACCCGCGACCTTCGAATCGCCTCGATCACGGAGGTATTAATTAAAATCAATATTTAATTTAAGTTTAACTTCATTTCATTTAATTTAATTTCAACACTTTCCATTTCAAATCAGTGAGGTTCACATTGCCATTTTTTTAAAATAAATATATACAGCTGATGTATCAATGAAATAAAATAAATATCCCAAAATGAGTCTGTTCCATTGGCGCAAGAAGCAGGGGATAATGGCATCCGTATCTACTCCGTATAAGTTTGGTTAAAAAGATGTTGTTGAAATTCCATTGCGACCTTAAAGTTATCCGGGGTTGAAAATTAAGTTAAGCTAAGGTAGATAACATTCTCATTTACCCAGCCTTATTTACCGCGTCGAAGGTAATAGTTGTCAAGCTCTAAATAGCAATTAGAAGTATATTATTGGGTTGGCTCGAATGGTGCTTATATCTTTTATCGATATCATGATCGAATCTTTTTCAAGTAATTAAAGGCGCCATGTAGTTAATGGGCACATGCCACAATTTCAGAATTCTTGGCCAATTTAAAATCAGGAAAAAAACATTGGACTTTCGTTTTGATGTGGTTCTGGTGTTTCTACATTTGTAAACCATTCTTGATTGTCGCGAGTGAAAAAGTGTGGTCCTTTTTGTTGGTTTTCCTGTAGGTACTGTTTTACTTGTTTTTATAAATTTCTATGTCATGCCTTGTTATAAAGTCAGTTCTGTCGGTCTGTCGGGGTTCATTTTTGAATAATTTTTTTTCTTTGATGAATATTTAGCGTTCTCTGTTTTGTTGTTGTTCCAGTTTTCGTCATTTTTTTTCCAAACATGCATGTGCATAGTTGCAGCAACTTTGTCTATTTAGTTGTTGGACCGTTATATCTTGATCTATGTGTCAACCATGCCTACTAGCAAATACATTTAATAAGTCATTTCGGGTTTTTTGTGTATTTTGCTTTCTTAATAAAGTCTGTACATGATGGCGAAATATTTTATAAATATTTGTTTCAATGCTCATCTATAATTATTTCTAAATAAATAAGTGTAGTTTTTGATAATGATGGTCGTAAAATAAACATATTTTTATATACAACATAGTAATTTCTAAAGCGAAATAAATCATCTTGTTGTGTAACGACGCAGAACATACAACTATTGAATGATATTGTTTATTGTGTGCAAAAATAACAGAATATTTGCGTTTCAAAATATTTTTTTAACCAAACACATAAAAACATAGACCGCGCTTGAGAGAAGACAGATAATTTACAATATTCTTGAACATAGATATCCCTATTCAATGTCGATATGAGATAAATCATTCTACTTACATGAAATGACACTTTTTCATTCTTAGCATAAATTGAAATAAATACTATTATATTTGCTGTCACTCACAGCCAGGGTTTTAAAAAAATGATTCGTTGCCGTGCAGATAATATTATGATAAATGTATTGTCTCTGAAATGGCAAAAATAAATCGAATTTCAACAAGATATTACACCAGGATATACCTACTTACGCACTCAAAAATTTGTTGCAAACAAAAAATGAAATCAGAGGAAAACAAAACTCTAATCAATAATAACCTCGTTATTATTATTATCAATCGAAGTTGTAAAATTTAAATTTTTGATACTGAAAACACAAATATACATAATGAAAAAATTTTTTAACTTGATTCCACTTATTCATTGATTAGTACTAATCGATTTCAAAAAGTTTCCTACATTCACCTTGTTGCATTTATCCCTTATTTTTTCAACACCACTATTTGCCAACGTTTCGGATAGCGTTACAGTGTTCATCATCAGGACTGATGTGTAGATTGTGGTGAAGTACGTGTTTATGTATCTAGAGGTGATACAGTGTTGCGCGCGTTAATCCTCTTGGGGCCGGAATTTCAGGATAGTTAATTTTATATTGTTTTCGGAGTTCAGTTTTGACGTAGCCGTCAAGTAACGGATACAAAGAACTATTAACCCCTTTGGTATCATCTTTATTAATATGCATGTTGCGTTTTCTCATCATTTTATGTTTCTTCTTGTTTTTTCTTCCAAATCGGTACACTCGTAGATCACACTTTATTTTTGCTTCAGAGCTTCAAGCGCACCCAGTTAAAAAAAAATGAAAAAAATAAACTTAGTCTGATAACTTGATAAACTTGAATTGAAAACATTGGGATAAGAATATATGAATTAACTAAAAAACATTTTTCACGAAAAGTGATATTATTTCTTTCAGTTTTTTCACCGTCGATGTGGAAATATTATACATATTTTATGCCGGGATAAATGGATCTCTATGGCTTGATTTCAGCGATGAAAATATTTCTCTCTTTTGTATTTGAAAAACGTGGATATAAAGAAATTTAAAAATTCACGAGATGAGCCTTTCGCTCCAAAAAAGAAATGTAGCTGGGATAACTGGAACTTAAAAAAAATACTACATTTACCATATGTTACAGGACTAATAGCTGAAGCCCTCGGCATTGCCCGGGCTTAATACATGCCAAAGAGGTGTACTATTCGTATACGTCGTTCCATCCTCCATTTCTTAACCTTATATTATACCGATGAGTTTAGTAGTTAGTAGAGATGGATAATGACTTATTTTATTAAGAGCGGGAGCCACGGTACCAGCTCAATATTAGGAGTTGACTCAATTGAACGACGGCTAAATTGGACGGGTGCTGTGAGCTCAGAGCATATGAGCATTGGGAATACTGCGCTCGCCCGATACGTCTCTGTATGAAAGCGTATGAAAGATTGTACAACTCTTTGTATCCTTACGCGCGCCGCCTCGTACCAAGAGAAAAATAAGATGTTTGGTAGTTACGAGGTGTAGGTACAGTCCAAGTCCAGATCTCAGACTGTTAGACACCGTTCACAACTATATATTTTCTAAATTTATCATGATGAAAATAGTAACCGTTCAATGGAGCCGTGGTACGGTTTACCGAGAGGAGTAGGAATACGACTTATCAAAAAGAGCAATTAGTCAGTTTGTCAGAATGTTGACAATACAGAAATCGGGAGTTCAAAACTGAGAAAAGTCCGAATACTAATGATCTTTAATCAATTGAAATTTTGAAGAAACTATTAGAACTTATCTAACAAAACAAAGAAAGATAATTTAATTTTTTTTCTGTAGGAACACCCATCAAAAAACGAACATTGCGTCGTGAATTACTGAAGCAACGGGTTGCTTAGAATGGCTTCAGCTACGTTTAGTAAGGTCTTTCTTCCATAGGAATACGCAAGTATACCTACGATGTGTTTGCGCAAAGTTTCGCACTCTTGCACACTTCGCCGACATTTTGCAAACTCGTAGGCGACGCCAGTCACATGCTACAAGCCAAGCGAGGTTGTTCCCACTCACGTCTTTGACACTTTAACATGGCTTCACTAACTTGAAAAATGACATGATAGAAAAAAGACAGCTACATTATGGTTGTGAGTGAAGTGATTAAAGCATTTTGGTTTTAAAGTTTCAATAATAGTTCAACAATTATTGTTGTGGCGACGCGGGTCACGTGATTTCAGTAGCGACATAAACGGACTGTACGCGACAAGTTGTTTGTGACGTGAGTAATGAGTATCCCTGTGGGAGAAGAACTTAACTGTAAGTAAAACCTAAAACCTATTGAAGCTTATAGTCTATTTTGAATGACTGCTCATTAGCGTTTTAGAATGTATCGGCCACACAATAATGTCATTTTGGTACTGCAACAGACCAGTTTCTGAAATGTATTGAAATGGCAGGTGACAACACCACCTTTCGAGTAGCCTGATAATGTACAATATTTATTTTATTGTAAAACGAAATGGCTTCTCTCGAAAACCGTTCCACCCCGAAAGAATTCACATCGATTTGTGGGATTTCATGGATGACTGAAATAGATCCGAATATCGAATGTGATTCAGTATGGCTTCTATTTATTCGTCTCTTATTGTCAGGTTATACGCATTATCAACACCGTTTCTATCACGTAAAGATTAATGAAACCTAAAAACCTTTCGAAAATCCATTACCATAGCAGTTCCAAACACGTAGGTAATTCGTTATCATCGTAGTTTGAAAATCAAACAAGCCTTTTTAACTTTTCAATGAACATAACAAAAATTTAAACAAGAATATTTTTGAAAAGGTTAATCCACGTTTGCATTTTTGCTTCAGTTTGGTATTGTATTTGCATTGTAACAAAACTTAAAAATTGTTCGGATTTGTATTATTATTAAAATCATTTCTAATATTGTGAAGTCGAATAGAGCTAAAACTATATTATAATGTATGCGGAGTATCGACATATTTTCGCATAAAATTTTATGAAACACAAAAATCTTTTTCGAAAACCAATAACTTTAATAATATAAAACCATTGTTTTGAATTCGACTGCACAAATGTACATAAAACATTTAATAAAATATTTTTATTATGTTATAAAAATAATAATACTTTTTTGACTTCTAATTTTTGATCGTTTTAAATATTATTACGAAAAAACTTTTTTAATCGACTTTTATCTGATCGCGTTTATTTAACATCAAATGCAATCAAAATATTCAAAAAATTCAACCATTTTTCATGTCCTATTTCAGATTCTGATGCAGATTTCATTTCCATTCGGCTTCCTATTGCACACACATAATATGCATTCGCCGCGCATATGTAATGTATTCATCGGTTGACCCTGACATGTTCAACATCAATGCATTTTAATTTCCTCTCCAATATTATAGGGCGAGTAAAATTTCAAATAATTTCAAATCGACTAGATAAAAATCATGTGTATGGTTTACCTAGAGATCGGCACATCGGTTGATAGCATTTTATCAAATACTTCATTCGTTCGTCAATTCCTCATTTGGCCACCAATAAACTTAACCGCGACAAGTTTTAGTTTACGATGGTATTTCAATGCCGACCCTTCCGTAATTGGGAATAGTGCAAATAATTAACTAAAGTTTAAGATTCTGACTAAGGAGGGATTCTTTTATGTTTTTTGTTTAGAGAGGGATATCAAGGAGTATTCCGCAATTGAATTGGCGCAGTCTACTTTAAGGGATGACGGAGAAGTGCTTTGCACGGGGGTACTTAATCTTCAATGAATATTTACGTTCAGCTGCAGAACCTCGGAAGTCGGAAGTGTTGGCGGCATGCGTTATTATATATTACCCTTTGCTCGTGCCATTGGAATACTGTATAGTTGATATGCAGTTCTGCGGAACAGAGAGAGTTGCCAAATGCATTTAATAGTATTTTGTTGAAATTTACGGTGCAAAATGTAATAATTATCTGTACGGCATAAACTACTATGTAACAGATATATTTGCACTGTCTCTACATAATCTCAATTTTCAGGTCACCTGCATTAATTCTACAATATATTTTACTTTCGTAATAACTTTCAGAATTTATTTTTAACTCGACTCAAAAAGGTACTTATTAAAAATAAAATAAATAATAATTGATGCCTACTTATAAATAAACTTTTTATTATAAGCCTTCAATTGTCTGTATTTTATATAATTATGTGTCTATATTAAATAATAATAAAAAACAAGAAAAAACTTTTTCAAAAAATCAACAAAGTAATGTAATTTAGATTTTTCCCATCTATACAGCTTTAAATAACAGTTTAAATGAAGGGTGAGAGGCACTGCTACCTTCTTAAGAAATTGGCAACACTGGATGGGCCTGCTTTCGCGAAAGCTTTCTGATTACTCACTTGTATGTTTGTTTTTATAATATATTAAATTGAGTCTTTTGAATAAAAATAATCTGATCTTCGGGCCCTTTGCAAAGACAGTGGTCTTCAAAATCAAAACCTCCGGTGATCATACCATATTAAAAAAATAATATTCTACAAATAAACTAACTAGAAGTTTGAAAAAACTAGTTTACTGAAATTTGTTTCCGTTTGTCTTGTAGTAATATTTTGTAGTAGTAAATAAGTTATTATGTGTAATGTTTAATGATTTGTAAATTCATGTTATATTTATTTTAGCCTAGCTTACTTTACTTAACTCTACTTAGATAGGTATATACCTATTGTAGTTATTATCACGAGTGAGTGCTGTTTTGCCATTTAAAGGCATCATAAAACAGTTTAACTTGCTAACAAATAATAAACAGTGTTTTTTATAAATTGACTAACAATATTATTGAATCCATAAAATAAAAGTTTAACATAAAATGAGTTATGCAAATTAAACTTGATAACAATAACAATAAATATGGTTACATACCTCGAGAATAATAACATCCTAAGCAATCAGCAATATAGATTTCGTCGAAACCGATCTGCTCGGATATGTAACGCATATTTGGGGAGGTACTTAGAACGTTTTGGAGAAACTCAAAGCGTCTTGTTGGATATCTCCAAAGCCTTTGATAGGGTCTGGCACCGGGCGCTCGTCGGAAAGTTACCATTATATGGGATTCATTCAACCCTTCATAGTTGGATTGCGGATTTACTTAAAGGAAGAACAATTCAAACCGTAGTTGATGGATCTTCTTCCTCTCCGCACCAAATCAATGCGGGGGTGCCACAAGGATCTGTGCTGTCGCCGACTTTGTTTTTGTTGCACATCAACGATCTCGTTGAATTTGAACCAATTCATTGCTACGCTGACGACAGCGCCGTTTACGAGAGTTATCTTTTTGAAAAGTCCCCCTCCGCTTATGATCTCCGTACAACTTGGGAAGTTTGGAGACAAAAAGTTGATCAACATCTCAAAAACCCAAGCGTGTCTGAGTTCTGAGTAGAAGCACCCTCCCCAATAAAAACTACATTGAAATACTTGGAGTAAGTATATTAGACCGGCTCAAGTATCGGGGCTCTATAGAAGCCGAGTAAATCTGGCTACCAATAAACTAGGTGTTTTGTATACGGCTAGTAGATTTTTCAATAATTACTAGCTGCGAACTTTATAAAAATCTCAAATAGCCCAACAATCAAATTTTGGAGCCACCTCTGGGCTTGAGACCCACAATACTTGAAAAACCTACTTGTTTCTGTGCAAAGGAGGGCAGTCCGTCTTATCTATAATGCACAGACGCGATGTGGACATGCTGAGTCTGTTCTACAGGTATTTTAATGGAGTCTGTTTTAAGGAGCTAGCAGTATTGACTCCTGGTGCACCGGTGCAAGTGTGTGAAACTCTACCTACATGAGTGGAACACCCGTTCGAAGTTGATGTTGGCTTCAAGTGAACGGGCCACTTCTTAGATTCGTTTTTATGTAAGACGGCTCGTATGTAGAACGAGTTACCGGCATCTGTTTTTCCTCCTTCATATAATCCAGGTCTCTTCAAGACCCGCATTAGTAAATCCCTCACTACAGCCCCTATCCTAACCCGCATCACAACGTACAGACAGGGGCGCTCTTGTGAGGGACACCATAACAAAAAGGGCTGAATTCTTAGTAAATCATTTCTAATTTTGAAAACGACAATAAAATAATTTTTTTATGTTTATAAACATGACTATTAAAAAAACTTATAGATATTTTATTTTTTATCAGACCATAGACTTTTTACAACACATATACCAAATTTATCATTTGTGTAAGTGACTTAACATTGATGCAGATATCAAGTGAAGGTTTCAGAATTTATTGAATAAGCACCGTTTGAATTATATTTTCACCATCGCCGTCACCATAAGTTTTTTTTCCGATACATCATATATAAATGTGATCTAGGAGGTTTTGGTTAGACCCGAACAATATGAGTAGTTTTTCCTTTTAGGGATAACTTTTGTTGACTCCACCGAACACGGTCATAACTGTATTTGTCTTGTTCACTAAACTGTTCGCAATATCTTATGATGAACCCTAGAAAAGCGAGCTGTAGTAAGCTACGATGCATGGTCTGAGAACGTTAGCTTAGGAATCTTATCCGGCTTGCTGTTTTCAGGGACGGAGTTTAGCAGAATGGTTACCAAAAATTTATACACGAAGAATAGGGAACTCAGAGTACACTAATTATTTTTTCTAAATTAACAAAAATATGAAAAACTACATTCGTTTCGGTGAGCGACGTCTATATTTTTGGTTTTGGCTGGATCTTAATGAAGGACGTCAAGCAATAGATTCTTCCAGACACACCACATACTGCAAGCAAACTTTTAAATAATACCACATTCGTGAGATGGCTCGAATAAAGAAAGAAACTCCTAGAATATACAAATAAAATCAACATTATATTAATTTTTCTAAAATCTTCCTTTTTAGCTAAAATCAAAATAAATATTCATAACAAGTTATGAATTATTGACGAATTTGATTTGTAGAACTCCATTTTAACTAAACAGTTTTTTATAATAAAATTACATTCCACAAAAAAAAAAAAACCAATTTCGATCCATTGATATCGTCTATATTCCTTGAAAAATCAGTGTAAAATGTTTTTCCCGTGCAAGAAGTTGGAAGGGGGGGGGGGTGTCGGCTCTTGATGTCGCCCGAATCCTTACGAACGGAGTTGCTCTTGGTCGCCCGCCGCGCTATTGCCCGGAAAATTTAGCTTATCGGTGCACCAACTTCAAGCGCTCCTTGAGTTTTTTTAAACATTAAAAGCCAATTTACACGACTACTGATTGTGGTATAACCCTATTTACCGATGAAAGGTTATACCATTGCGTTCCTTACCTTTTCCAGTACGACACATACTTTATACCATGTAACTCATTTTTAATGTGAATACCGCACAAGAGTCCCAACTGCTTCCAACCGTCTGAGGCCTTTGAAGCGTATGGCATCCCCAATTATTGGGGCGTGTTGTGAGATGCAGGTTTATTGGGAGGGGAAGGAGATGGGGAAGAAGAAGGTGGGTAATTACATTGAAGTACAACCAAAAATCTCTGGATAGGACGTTTATTGAAAGCCAGAGAGTTATCCCGGGCAGAACACAAATATAAATTAGTGATGCACAATCCTAAATTAAAATGATATCCTGGCAAGATTCTCCAATCACATATACTACAATTTTTGAAAATGTAATGAAAGAAGAACTAGACGAATACCTAACATCAGAAAGTAAACTCCAGAAGAATACGCCAAAAAAAGAAGTGATCAAATTCATTTATTTATAATATTTGTAATAATTATGACTGTAATTTTTAATGTTGTAATAGCTTTCATTTGTAAATAAATTGTTATTATGAATTAAGTAACCGTAATTCTTTCCTTACATATTACTTGGGAATAATTCTCAAAAATCGATTCTTACTAATTAAGTAATTTTTGATTAACTTTAAACACCTATGATAACTTTTTATCACTAGCACGTATTGACATAACAACATTTTTTTTGTCATAGTGTGGTGGCCATGTAAGGATCTATATTTGTTGTTTCTTTGTATTGATTACATATTATTATGACATTATCTAGTATAGAGGTAAAGGTAAAGCAAGGGGATTGTTGGCTTACTTGTTAGGTACATTGATCAAATCCTATTTGCCTCCCCGGTGGAGGCAATAGCGTGTTATGTAGGCAGTGAGTAGAGGCACTAACTTCTCCGCTGTAATCCTTCTGAAATGTTCGTCCGGACAAACACATGCACGGGCCCTGGATTTATTCCGCTCGGTGATGAAGAGTTAGATACGATTCGTTGCATTTGCGTGTTTCGTAAAACATAATTATCGAAAATTAGATGGTTGGAAATTGTGTAACAGCACTTTACCCAAAGATGGAAAGACAAAATTTAGAAGGGTATACATTTCTGATCACTTAAAAGATAGGTCCTACGCGGAGATAATTTTCTGTTAAAGAAATTGCTAATTTATGAAAAAATAAATTCAAATTATTCGTATTCCTGTTAAAACAGGATTATAGGCCACTACCGAATGAATTGATAGGTATCCTAAAAAACTTCAAGTAAAATACCAATTTTTTGTCATAGCGTCCGAACACGTGTTCGTAAAAGTTTTCACATTTTGCATTTCGTCCTGATATATCATTAAGACCAACGCAAGTGGATGAACACGTGTTCCGATATTATTACGAATTTACTAACATTTAATGAGAAAACGGTGTACATTCCCGTTTTTAACAAGATGACTAATAATTTGAAGAGATTTGAAAGAAAACTGACGTCGTCAAATTACATACTACCTTTCGACTTAGAAATCGCAGAGATGCCAATGATATGGATAATCTGATCATAAAAATAATTCAATATTCGGCACCGTTTAATTTCATCAAACGTAAAGAAAATTTAGGCTTACCTCAGATATACATATAGGCCTACAACACTCCTCTATTTGTTGATCTCCTAAGTGAATTAAAAAAGTGTACTTAAAAAATGAATGTAAATTTCTTTAAAAAAAATTATAAAATTATGCTGACCACTTTCCAAATATTATTAACATTAATTACCAAATACTTTGATAGTATTATATAATTAGATAGAAAATTAAAAGTTTTGATTTTGAGTAGTAAGCAATAAATATCTATGGGTTTGAGTTTAGTAGTCCCAAGGTTAAAAGCTGGCAAAGTATATCAATTAAAATATTCCAAAATAATATATAATACAACATATTGTTTGGTCATCGTGTATTTACAGAAGGCTTATAATACTGAATTGAGAAAATAATTACTCGTTCTGAGTACTTCTGAGTACTGAGTACTTCATTCGTTTGAGGTCTGAGTACTGAGTACTTTATTCGTTTGTATCGCTATTGAACTTCATCCTCTGTAGTGCTGTTGTTAAATATTCTGAAGGATTTACTCATGGGAAATCCAAACTTAATGTACGGGAATAATACATTAAGGCTTCTATGAAAGCTTATGCACTAGTGAAATTTTCAAAACGCGAAACGACGCTAAAAAAACAAAATGTATTTTCTTCTGAATCATTCATCTTAATGGAACAAAAAGGTTTGTGGAAAAGAGGAGAAAAACGATTGAGGCTCACAATAAATCATCGTTCGGTAAAATGGCGTTTCACGGGAAATGAAAAAATAAAAATCAGTTTGTATTATTTTATTATGCTTTTTGGATATTTTTATCCCCGGATTCCCAGAACGTTATGAGTTGTACGTTTAACGGATGTTATGCAGAAGAGAAACTGCCTTGGTTGATATACATATTTCGTAAAGCTATCCTTGAGAATGTATTCACAAACAAACAGAAACCTACAGAATTTAGGTAATAAAAACACATTACCTTCGAGAGACACAAACATGTCGTAAAAAGCGTGAGTAGATTTAAATAATTTCGTAATAAAAGAATAACATTTTTTTTTGTTGAAATGAATTTTTTTCTTTAAATTCTTCGTAAATCGATTAAATTTTATTTCAATGAAGGGCCCATAAAGAAGATTTCATCACGCCTCAAATTCTAATGAAGGGCGCATAAAATAAGATTTCATCATATTAGCTGCATGTTTAAATATTGGTTCGTTCTTATGCCGTCAGAGGTGCGCTCTGTCGGCCATCAAGGAAACTATAGCTGCCGTGCGAATTGATTATTTTCAAGGAACCTCAGAACCACTCAGAACGCGTGGATTTTTTACAAACGTCAATTATTTAACACCTAATTGTGGACAATTTTTATTGTAATGTAATTAATCCAATGAATTATTAACTTTCTGAAACATATTTTCTTCGATATTATCCATAAATTATATGAGCAGAAACGATGTTTTTTTAAGAAATCACGTATTACATGAGGCGATCCTATTTTAGTATGAAATCGAGACCTAATTTTTTGGGTTCAATCGCCTGCAAACCGAAATGAACCTTACGTTCGGTTAAAATTGAGTTGGTTCCGTCTAGATGTTGGCGTAATAATTCTATCAAACAATTATGCTGATAACTATTCAAATATTATTAACATTAATTACTAAATACCTGTATAATAAATATTATATAATAAGATAGAATATTATGGCATCAAAACTAATACTGCTTAATTTTATTTTACCTCAATAAATATTGTAAAAGATACCACCACTGATCCATTCACCGATCTTATTTAAGAAACTTGGAAATATCCATCAACCTTCCTGTTTTTTGTGATGATTAGTAATAACCTGCTCGGCAAACGGAAAATTGCTTTGATAATAACGTCAATTACCTGTTGATCGGCCGCCCCAGGCATACTAGCTTTTAACCTTCTTGAAAACTTTTAGAGAATATGTACCCTTCAAAGTACCTATTCAATATCAGTTTAAGCTCAAATATTCATCTTGCGAACTTAAATAAAACAGAATTGTTCCGTATAAAATATTCAAACCTGGAACAGACATCATCTAATGAGAGAGCTAATTTACATGAAAAAAATATATATTTATTATTTTGATTGCGGTATCTTTTTGCAAATATTATTGTGTTTTATAAAGCGTACCAAACTGAGTGTACTAAATCTTCCGAGAATTCAATATATTTGTTTAAAACGTGGATATAATCAGCAGGTTTTATTTCTAAAAAGGTACTTAATACTAAAATTTTACTGAATACGTATTATCGTAGTGAGATATTAAATTTAGGTTTTATTTCTAACATTAAATTACGTCGGTTTATTTATTTATTTATTAATCTTAAGTTAGCTCACATCTTCGTGTGTGCTAATAGTTTTATAAACATATAAACATGTACATTGTTTGGCAAACATAATCTTTCTTTAAATATTTCAATAAAGTCACAAAAAAAGAAACATTAATAATTGAGATAGACATATTTTCTTAATTCATTTTTGAACTTATTATTATTTTCTATCACAGCAATTTCCTTCGGGATTTTGTTATAGAGTTGAACGGCCTGGTACATCAGAGATTTTTGGGTGCTTGTTTTTTTTCTTGTTGGCAATCTAATTTGCTTAGAATTTCTCGTCCCGTGTCCGTGTATCTCGTTATTGTAATTTATTTTTCTTTTCAGTTCCTTAGACATCATCCCTAATTTAATTTTATGTATAAAAATAAGTACATTCAAATACACAGTTTGCTTCACCGTCAAAATATTCAGCTCCTTTAACATGTCTCTTATCCGTGTGTATATGTTGCGCTTAAGTATTATTCGCATTGCTGGTAGTATCTATGTAAATACGTTGTTTTCATGTCATAGAATGACCTGATTTTTTTTTACACCCGGCATTTACCATGTCAAAGAGCGAATGGTAGCGGGTTTGTAGAGAGATAAATGAAGAGAACTTTTTTTCGGTAGACTACCTTTATTAAAATACAAGATGTACAGTTACACGCAAAATTTTTCAGAAGGTGAACATGGAAGCGAGATATTACAACTCAACAGGCGTGCTCGAACCCATAAATAAACCTCGAACCAGAGTGAATTTCATATCAGGAACGTCAGCTAACAAAGGACCGGGAGTTGTCTCAATGTGGCAAGTCGATAAATATTGCTAGTATGCAAAAAATAAATGTACGCGATTAGTTCCTAAAATGTCTTAAACGTTTTAACGAATTTTATGTTTCTTTACTGTATCTCCGTATGTATTTTCATTTTTTAATTTTATTAATGATACACATTTATGCCTATTGGGGTAGTTGTAGTTCATAGGTTTTTCGTATACCTACTGTTTTCCAGAATTCATCCAGCTTTAATTATTAATCTACCCTACTGTGTATTTAAAACTAAATTACTACCAGAACCTGCCTCAAAACAGACTTTGTCTAGTGAGACGGGTATATAAAACAATGTAATTAATAATATCACAATAAATTAAACACCCGGGTTGCCGACAATGAAAACATAAAATTAATTTATTAAATAATAAAGTACTTTGTAATAATGAATCAACGATTAAATCCAGCGGTATGCACTTTGCTATATGATTACATTCAGTGAAGATGATATCATGGTAGTTAACATGTATTATCTGATTACTCCCAATCTCCCACCGTGGTCGGTAAGGGGTAAGATTCTCGACTAGCAAGATAGAGGTCGCGGGTTCAAATCCCAAAGTAAATTTTATTAGATTATGGTATGTTCCAGAGTGAAAGATACTCTCAGTATCGCCCTAATGTAAGGTCAACGTTCAGAATTGAAATGTTGCTTGAATTGGCTTTGGCCCTGTTTGGTAACCAGATCTCAATAGCCAGGAACTTCCGCACCTTCCCCTTCCCGTCTCCTATCCCTCCCCATTACTTTCAGCCTCACAAAATACCCCAATTAGGGATGACATAGGCTCACTGGCTGCAGACGGTTGTTAGCAGTTGGGACTCTTGAGCGCTTTTACATAAAAAAACTCTCTCTAAATGAATGGCTTTAGAGCTCTCGTTGAAAAATCTAAATAGCATAGAACCATGAAAAACAACTCAGATATTACATGGAAAAACATGATTATTTCTAATTTATTAAGAATCTCCTCCAATTATTGGTGATACTGGTTAAAAACGGGATAGCGGGCCTTACTAATGAATTAACAGGTTTCCTGATAAACTTTTAGCTAATTACGAATGTGTTGTTTTGTTCATGAAAATCCAAATATATTTTTGCAATACAACGAAATTTATTGTTTTTTTAATGATAACGCAAATTGATAAAACATTTTTAAAATTATGTTTTATAAATAAGGCCAGTTAATTTATCGCGAGAGCGAAAATTGTTTTTTCTCGGTGTATTTTTTGGTTTTTCAACCAAATTTTCGGTTCACCCCAGTTCAATAATAAATGCTATAAATACTAACTCAATATATAATTTAAAAAATTTGTACCGAAAAATACTCACATACCGTTAAATTCGTAACAACTGTACGGAACTGGTGGTACAATAATTGAGATATATACACAAAGTAGAAGTAAAAAAGACAATAACCTTTTCGAAGTTCCAACTTATTTTTTCCAACCAAAAAAATATTTTTCCATTAAAGATTATTTATTTTTCCATTCAAACGATTCAACGTTCTTACCTAAAAACTACTTTAAAACGTTCGAATTTTACGAAAATATATCCATCTTTTTTACTTAGTAAAATCACCACCTACTAAGTTAGCGCACTTTACCCCCGGACACCATGTATAATTAAATCACTATGTGTCCGCGTGCTCTTCAAAACAACACCCTTCTATCTTCAAAACTATAATTAAAAAAAATTCTAAACCCCCAAGACCCTCAAGAAAATATATTGTCTCGTTGTTTATTACCTGTTATTATCGGTTTCTCCCAACTACGCTGTCAGCGAGGTTAATGGATTTGTTCTCAAAGAAATATTGTTCGGTCCCAATAAACGGTTCCACTGACCTTTGGATAAAAAGAAGTGTTGAATGATATATTATTGTTTGTCATTTATTAATGTTATTTTTTATTAATTATTTATTATTTTTATTAATTATTTATCATTTATTATTTATTAATGTTCCAAAAATTTGATTACGGTAGTCGAAAATAAAACGGACAAAATTATTATTTTTTAATGATAAATTAGTGTTTACAACACAAGGTTTTCACTAACTAACTAACTAACTAACCATCACGCCGCGCAGAGAGGACGGACCGCCAAACAACTCGGTCTTGGCACACACTCCTTGCCTCATTCACATTCATACATCGTCTCATACATACTCTTCTATTATTCTGACTCTTGACATGGCCCGACTCAAGTATCTGATTCACTTGGTCGTGTCATGTCTTCCTCGGGCGTCCCCGACTTCTGCTACCATTCACATTTGCACATTATGGTTTTATGCATAGCATAAAGGATAACAGATAATTAAAAGCAATAATTAGTCGTCTGAAATATGAATACAAATTGAAAATATCTCTCGAGTAAAAATAAATGCAGCCAACGGGAATTGAACCCGTACCTTCTGATGTCCGGTCAGGTGCTCTGAACCGCTGAGCTATGTCGGCTTATTTCCATCCCCCCCCCAATCTTTACAAAATATGTATAGTTTGAACACCACCATAAAACTAATAGAATAAAAATAGTAAGACTCACTGCGTTTCACTAGTAAATCGTTACTTTTTCATTTGCTTACCTACTTACATTTTGGCACAATATTTTAGTTTAAATTATTTTTGGATATTAGCAAATTTCGGCGTTCATAAAAAATAACATTCGATGAATTTATCGTTGAAAACAATTACTTTTAATTAGCTTTTTAACCCCATTTACAAAATTTGTTCAATTATCACAAGCGGCTTGTCACTGATTTTATTTAAATTTGACAGAAACCTGTTTTTGTATCTCCGCAGCAATAATAAGTGTAATTTGATGCAAGATTATATTTGCAACAAAACCTCACTGCTGTCAAACAAACACCTAACTAGCATTATTAATGAGAGAAAAGCGGTCGTTACGTCTAACAAAAGCTGGTTGCATTGCGTGTGGGGAAAGTTGTGGTAACCGGATTCGAGTTTGCAGCAAAATATTAAGCTTCGTATAAATTTCATGTTACTCCTGAAATCTGTGAAAATGATAGAATTTGACCAACACCTGGTTATAATCACATAATACTGTGTTGTTTCTAACAATACTTGACCTCAAGTACAAAGGATATTCGCCGCGAACATAATGAACAGTTCTCGATGAAATGCAAATACAGTCCACAAAAAATTTTATTATTCAAAAGAAATTTTAAGTGTTTTTTTTCTGGTAAAAAACGGAACCATAATATCATTGCGCCTGTGTCACTCAAATGTAAGTTTTTTTGTTTGCTTTCCAAATGTTTCTGGCTTTCACCCTTCAAGGGGTTTCTAGGCCATCATTTCAAATTATTTAAATAGGGAAGGTGAATTTATATATTAATTACGTTTAAATTGGAAAATTACAAAATTTCATAAAAGATTGATAGAATAGTAAATATTTGTTTAGAGAGGGACAGCCAAAAAAAATTGTGATCTTAAGTTCCTACTTCTAGACCACAGAATGTACGATTTTAAACAGGTGAAAAGGAACGGAACAATATCAAATCCTCATTCAAATAAGTCAGGTAAAAATAAATTAGAATTTTTTTTTGGGAAAATGGGGGAATTGTTGAAACCACGGTTTTGATGGGATAGTCCTTTGTATTAAGGCATATCAGGCTCCCTTGGATTGACCAAGTTTCACCATTGTTTCGAGCTTCCGGATAGATAACACTCGAAATAGTCTGGCAACATCGCAAAATGTTTGCAGTTACTCCATCTACTGCCACGGCTGTCATGCGTCACAGTCCGCACACCGCAATCATTTTAGATAGATTCGTGTCGAATTAATACATTGTTTCTTATTTTGAACACAATCAAATAATTCAGGATGGATCATACAAGCATTCAAATTCATTCAACAAAATTCGACTCACTTCTCAGCTGTCAAACTCGGAATGTTTTGACGCCATCTTTGATTCGAGGAATAGCGCCTAACGTGAAGTTCGAGCACTGATTAGTCAAATCGAACTTTAACCCGAGCGTTAGCGTTATTCAGAAATAGTGAAAACGAAAAAATGACTAATCCGCGGATTAGTGCTTAGTCAGAACATAATCAGAGATAGTGAAATACCCCCTTAATCAGTGTAATACAATATACAGCCATTTGATGTTGAACCTCTATGGCAGCATTCTAAATATGTGTAATACAATATATAGCTATTTGATGTTCAACCTCTATGGCAGCATTCTAAATATGTGTAATACAATATGTAGCTATTTGATGTTGAACCTCTATGGCAGCATTCTAAATATGTGTAATACAATATATAGCTATTTGATGTTGAACCTCTATGGCAGCATTCTAAATATGTGTAATACAATATATAGCTATTTGATGTTCAACCTCTATGGCAGCATTCTAAATATGTGTAATACAATATGAAGCTATTTGATGTTGAACCTCTATGGCAGCATTCTAAATATGTGTAATACAATATATAGCTATTTGATGTTGAACCTCTATGGCAGCTCCATTGACATAAATGAATAATAAAATATTATTTTCAATGGACAAATATTTTGGACAGTTACTTAATTTGTCCGTTTGGACAAATTTTCGTCCATTTTTTGTTTTTTTTTCGTTTACTTTTTTGTCCATTTTGTAAACTTCAAATCTTTCCACGATGTTCACCATTGTAATTGTTTATAATCAAGTAGAAAATATAATTGAAGTGGCACAATCTTAATTAAACGTACGTTGTGTACCTATAACAAATTAAAGGTTTATCTTGAAAGGTTGGAAGTTAACATTTTCAAAGAAAATATGAACTATGCAAGATTGTAAAAGGATTAATGTTAGTCTGGTGGTCAAAAACTCGAAGACAAATTTAGATAGTTAAGTTATTAATATCACCACATAATCATATTATAGATATTCAAATAATTAATGAGTTTAACTACATGATAAACCAATATTTTGATAGGGAAACTAAACAAAATGATTGCGTCTTTACGTGTTAATGAACTTCGTTGCGTCGCCATTTCGCTAGCCAGGTCTCCTCGTGTCTGCACTTATTTCTCGTTACTCTGATAGATCTGAACTCAGAAGAGAGTCAAATGTAGCTAACAGCGTGGTTATGTTGCCACTGGTCGAACGCTTAAATCTTCCAATCAATTTTTCATCATGTTATTCTAAACCGTTACACATTTAGACAAGGTTTTATTTTCATTTTCCTTCAATGATTGAATGTCAACAAATTGTTGAAATTATATTTTAAAATTAAGTATATTTTTGATGACTAGACGAATATTTGAGGATTGTTTACAATACTTTAAATCAGTCACTTACGCATTAGAAGTAACTTAGTATAAGTAATGCGAATATACAATTTTGTTTTAGTAGAGTAGGAATCAGGGGGTCAATGTGTCCAAGAGATTGTACGTACAAATCCATCCCTCCCACTGCGGTGCACGGCAAAAGTTCTCCCTCAACCAGTCTCTCCCGATCCGACCCGCCACGCAGTAGGTGGGCATCCGCCGCCAACACCTATACAAAACCTCACCTCGTGAACCCAGGCACCCCTTCTCAGTCTCCAATGTAGCGAACCACTTGAGAGGAGGGCAGGAGTGTTGGTTATCCAATTAATGTTTCTACCCGCCTCCCAAATAAACAATAATTTTAAAAATAAAAATCTATAATCAGCCGTTTCCAATATTTTTGTGATAATCAATGAAATTAGCTACTATTGTAAACACTGAACCATGATTTGAATTTTGGAAATCAAATGAAATTCTCAGTAAAAATGTTTTCTCAAAGTATGGTTATATATGACTTAGATATTCAGATTCTATATCAGAAGATAAGAAAATTTATTTTCTTCTATTGACTTTTGCTATGTTCGTTACCTGTTTTTTCTGATATTTATTTCTGTTGAAAAGGATTGGGTCCTTTCGATGGTATCTTACATAAGTTTATATATTTAACATATATATATTTATATTTAACCATATTCATATTCTGCGCATTTAACACCGAGACCATTTGGAAAATTGCATTTCTGGATTTAGTACGTACATACATATTTTCTAACTTTTCATAACTGTAATAATTAATTGATGATCCAATAAATCAGTTAATATCTGTTACCGCAGTTTGTCCCCTGTTTCTCTCCGGAATGTGTGGTTTTAAGGTTCAGATGGAATGACCCCGTTCAACGGAATGCAGCCTATTTGTACCCCCGCCGTAATACGAGACGCGCTAATATGTGATAATTCCGCCACTAAATGAGCCCGCCCGCAAGCTGCCTGATATCTTCCTTTCCGCTGCATTAGCTTCAACCTAATCTTATCAAACGGGATCTCATCGGATCACTGAACCATTGGATGCAGTTTAATCATGACGTTATTGCATATGTATGGAATCTGGTTTAATTCCAACGAATATAAAATGTTAAATCAAGCCTTACCATTACACAACTGCCGTGACGATGTACAGTGCAACACTGTCCAAAACGTTGGCTAAAGTAGTAGATAACACGGCATAATACCTCTTCTTCTTTATTTTTTCGGGTGGTCAGTGGTGAATATCTAGGTCATTGAGCCAGTCTAGAGCCTCAGGCGTCGCCCTGTGGACCTCATCAATCCCGGCGGGGAATGAATGCAGCGGGCATTCTTTGACAATAATAATTTTACCAGTGAAATTCTTTAATCATATTTTTCTTTATTAGTTAATTTATCAATACACTATTTTCCGTAGAATTTTTTTAATGTAGTTCGATCACGTACAGTCCCCCATTGCTATTGTGAGTAGGTACACTAGTGAAGGAACCTATTGTTCTCTAAATAATGTTATTTTTGTAATAGGCCTGTAACATAGATATAGAGGAAAGTGTGAGGGTGGCCATAATAAATTGTCAAGGGACTGTATCTGAATACGATCCTTTCTGTGTCACTCTCTTAACCAACCGTGATAAAAATACCTTCATAGTGCCTTCCTTCAACGCAGCGTAACTCTATGGGTTTTTGATCTTATTACGTATTTTTTTTTTTAAATATTTTTCATATGCTTATTTTTATTTATTGAAAAAAATATTGACTTTAAGTATTTGAGTAGATATTGATTTTTTAAAAAGCATTGTAGACTTCCGTTACATCGTGGATACGGCAAGGTTAAGTAGTTTAGTTTACGAGATGATATAATCATTATATACATATGGTGTGAGGAATTTTGAAGAAGTATAGAAACAAGATAGATCTACACTTCATAATCATGTAGTTTTGTAGTATATTATTTTCAGCAATAATTATTAGCCTGAAACACCTATATAAATTGAAAAAATCTTCCGAGAAAAATACATGCTGCCACCGGGAATTGAACCCGCAGCCTTCTGACTGCCGGTCAGATGCTCTACTTATTGCGCTACGTCAGTTTATTCAAAACCCGCCAAATTATTCAATATGTGCTGGTATTTTTCATTTAATTTTTTTTGTTTATTAGAGTTGTTTTCAATCAAGTAAGAGATTTAGCATTATCAATGCCATTCCTACAAAACTAAAGTCGTTTGTTTTCAAGTGAAAAAAAAAAATGATATCCTTTGTACTATGCAGAAAAACCTTTTCTATCAATAAAAATAATTAGTCTTCTAGTATTTGTATTGCTAGAGTAGGAAAAATTGCACTCTGGGGAGAAAATTTACAAAAATGCGGCGTTTCAATGTATTTCTTATTCTAGAGTCTATACTCTCGAACGATTTCTAATATATCAACACATTTTTATTCATAGGCTGCTTATACACATGACGAAAAATGAGCGAGCCTAGCCACGAATCATGGAAAAGGAACGTAGTAAAGTCAAGCCGCGTTTCGCGCCGTTCCTTTCCCATTAATTGTGGTGGTAGTAAAAGCAGATGTTATGGGGTGGAAAAAAATATTTTGAAATTCTACAAAATAAACAAAAAAGGGATCAATTAACGTTGCTTTTATTTTATAGCGGTGGAATTCAATCAAAGTTTCACGACTTTTTAAAGCCCTGAAAGAAGTTGAAAGTCATCACTTTTAATCTGTGATAACATTACACGTAAAGTTAGCTAGTTTGCATGAAATATTAAATTTGAAAATATATTTATTTAAATTAATCCATTGGAATATTGATGGCACATCCTCCGTTTGTTTTCTACAATTGCGGTTTCCTTAAAGCTAAATGCATTTTCCTCTTCCTGTGTTCACTTTCCAGCTCCACTCTAGGGGATAAAGTTAACGGATCGAATTGTAATATCCTTTGTTTGGATTACATTTTCAAGTGATTTCGAGTGAGTTTCCCTCGGTACATAAGACCTAACGTAATTATATCACAGCTTAACTGATAATACTTTTTAAAACCCTTCTCCCTTATAAGTAATGTGAACATAAGGGGATCATTTAGATTTATGTATCAACATGGTGAAAACATTATGTTGCTAATTGCAAAAGGCTACCGCGATGTTTGCAAGAGGGACAGAATAATTATTTACATTATGTGTAGGCGATCAGCGCTATTTTGATCAAAGGAGTTATATTATGACATTTTGTGGGAATAACGGGATTTTGAGTGTCTCTGGGACCCTACTTAAAGGTACAAAGCATCTATTTAACAAACTCTAGTCCCACTACGGGTTACACATATGATTAACTATTGAACTTGGTGGCTGAATTGTATTTATTACTTTACTTAGATGCATTTAAATATCAAATAACACAATAGGAATTAACAATAATATTGAGAACGTTCAAAACAACCAAAAATATTTAAAATGTCCTTTGAAGTCGATATTAGTTCCTAGCTAAGCAGATTACAGCCTATTCTAATGAAGGAACAATTATTGTTTTTTTTTTTACTTTAGGTAGTGTTTTATTTATACTTTTGTTTAGTATTGCATTACGTATAATTAACATGTAACTGTGGATAATTTTGAGTGACATGATTTCACAATTTTTCAAACTCGCCTTTACTCAAGTGAATTAACCCATTGGCCTCAAACGACGCCGTCCCGGCGTGTGTACGGCGATGTGTCTTAAAATCAAACGACGCCGTCTCGGCGGGTCTGATGTCTGTCGGCTTAAAAACGAAAAAGGGATACATTAGTAATATCTGTGTTTAAAATTTTAAATGCCAATCACTCTGGAGATAATAAAGCATTCATTTCGTACTAATTGGCAGGACTCCATTGGTACAGTTTTTTCCTGATATTTACGATTGAAATTTTGTTATATTTCAGCGTCATTGAATTTTTTTCAAAATGGCGTGTGGTTCGGGAATCGACAATTTTTTTCGTAAAACGCGTGGTGGGCGGCTAACATCAGCCCAAATTGAAAAAAAAATATTATGTTAATAAGTATGATTAATGTACAACTTTTTTTAATCTAATTATAAAAAAAATTAAGAAAAAAAATTGATTTTGTAAAAAAATATTTTTATATCCTCGTTTAATAATATTATTATTATTTTTTTAAACTTAGCATATATTTTTTATATACCTTGATTCAATGCACAAGTAAATTAAAAGAAATCGTTTCGTTTTCATGTTTAGTTTAAAAGTTATGTAAGATTTAGTACACCACTGCAGATTTAAAACTGGGTACAAAATTAATTCTGATGTGAAGGACATTTTTTTAGCTAGAACTGGACATATTGACGTGACGTTTAGCAATTTTTAATGTTTATGTCTGGGGGGGATTATATTATTTTATTTTGGTCCAAGATATGTATAAAATAACGTTTTTTGGTATTCCGCAGGGTTTCTCGGTGGCGCTTTTCTACTGCTTCCTCAACACGGAGGTGCAGAACGCCATGCGCCACCATCTGGAACGTTGGCAGGCAAAGCGCACAGTGGGCGGAGGCCGAAGGTATACCTACAACTACACCAAGGACTGGTCTCCTCGCTCCAGGACAGAGAGCATACGGTCAGTTGTATTTCTCTTTCCAGGGCTAATAAGGTATCGAGATGGAGCAGAAAGATGTACATCTTTTTACAGTGCGCAGTGGAAAAAATACGGACAGAACCAGAGCAAGGGAACGAAAACGCAAGGTATGTTACATTTCTCTTTTCAGGGCTAATACAATAACAGTCTGGAGCAGATCGCAAGAGCACAGTGGGTATAACAGTTGGCAAACCTACAACTAAACCAAGACTAGTCTCCTAGCTAAAGAAATGAGAGCATACCGTCAATATGATTACTCTTCCAAGGGTTTGTTAGGAATTTAAGAGCAGAAAGCTTTGCTGCACTATCTGGAGCTCTGGAATATTACTAGGATATTTGGCTGTAATGCGAATTTTACTAAGGATAGTTCTCTAGATTCGAGAACAAAACATTTATAATATTTAATGTTTTCTCGGGAATTAAAGGAAGTGCTTAACGACAAAGTCTCTGCCGGTAGTTACAATAGGCTCAACATATTTATGGTTTCAGTGTAAGAAAAATTACAATTTATCTAAAACCGACAGCACAATAGGTCTCATAAGGTTGGTTCTATAGATGAGCGGATGGCCATTCATCACTGTCTTTGCACTATTAAATAAAAGGTACACGGAGTATTGCTGATTTATTTAAATCGGGTTTAAAACTGGATTTCAGGCCGTTTCCTGTTAAACTTTTTTATATTAGCTCCACATACAGGCCCTGAATAAAATATTTTCCCTCAAGGCTTATGTCATCTTTAGGGAAGCTGTGTGGAGGCTCTTTCAAGGAAAGGAAGGAGAGGAAGACCTGGGAAAGAAAAATGTATGAGGGATGGATAGGAGTCTGGGGGTCAGTGTGTCTAAGAGTGACGGACGTTTGAATTCATCCTTCCCACTGTAGTGCTAGGCGATGGGAGTGGTAAAAGGACACCCTCAAACGGTCTCTCCAAATCCGGCCCGCCACAGAGTAGGAGGGCGGCAGCATCCGCCGTCAAGACAATGCTAAGTTGGGCACCCATGTTAAGTCACCAAACGTAGCGAACGTATGGCACATTAACACTTAACACATTCGTTTTTTTATTTAAAGTTTATTAGGAAACATATCAATTCATTTGTTAAGGGCCTGCAATACCTTTATTAACCGGATTACGACCAATTTGAAGAGATTCTTAATAAATTAGCAATATTTGTATAAGTAAGTATTCTGCGTATACGGTAGGCGGTGTAACCATGTACTGTACATTAAAGTCAAATATTTGATTGAAAATTGTGTTTGTTTTATTTGCGATCTCGCAGAATTTACACTGAAACTTCCGCGGCACTAATTTCCATAACTGTGAGCCCCGTCCCCGATTTTCGTTATTATAACAACTTTAAGAAAGTATAAGGCAGATACAAAAATATCCGCTTTTATTGGCTTAGGAATAACTTGCTTCCAAATTTCCGCCCAATTCAGCTAATTGCAATTGAGTGTTTTTTTTTTCAGATTTAAATCGGTTAATATTTGATTATTTTCTATATTACATAGGTTTATCACTCGGAACAACTACGTTTTTAGTATTATTATTATCAATGTAAATGGTTAAAATTATTCATGGTAGAAATTTGTTCGGAATATTCACTAATTTTTTGATATTTTTTTATGTTGTGTAAAGTTGTGATAAAATTTGTAAAATATTACAAAATACACCAGATATTCCACTAAAAAGTGTGAAGTAATTATGTTCTTTGCTTTCTGCTCCGTACAACGATATTACAATTTCTATATTTACCATAAAAATTTTAAATCATGCAAAATATTCCAGATTTTACTACAGAAGTCTTTGATAAAATATAGCGGGACGAACAATGAATATTAATTCACTCTTCTTGTAAAATTCTGTTTGATGACTACAGTATTTTAATTTACCGGAGTAAAAAAAATTAATTCATTTAGGTAGTTCAACATTAATTAAAAAGCGTTTGATTAAGGTTGTAACAAAAATGTTTAATCTTTATAATTTTCTTGTACTTCCGTAGAAAAGTAAGCTGTTATGTACATTTGTTAAGTGTAGGAACATAATTATACTATAAAATATATTCGGATGCTAAAAAATTACAATTAACAAAACGGCGCGCGTAACCACACAAATTTAAGCGAATTATTCGATAGGGGTGCAATTTAAATTCGACGGCAATCGTGAAAATTATGCAGAACTTTTTTGCATGCAGGGTGCGTTATTTAATGGAAAAATTCAGAGAACTGCTCAGTTATAAACCAAAAGTTCGTGTTGTTTGTCAATAACAACCTATATATTTTTTGTTAATATTATGATAACAAATTATTTACAACACTTGAACTCCCATTGAAACTCTCCTCACTGAAGCAAAGTACATCTACTAGTATATTGGAAGTGATAACTTGATAGATATCGTTAGTACTTGTATAGATCGGAACACGAGCGTGGACATTTGAAAACAATTCTACGAAAATTGAACATTGATAACACACACAAAGGTTAAATACACATAAGATTTCGACAATATTTACTCATTTTATTGATCTTAAAATTATCACCATCAAAAATTACTTATAATTATTAATCTTTCCTTATCTGTGGTGTGTATTTACTACACATTGCTTCTTATAACTTTAATAACTATATAAATATAATAAATTCTGGGTTGAGCTTTTAGGTATTCCTCCGTTATACATTAATGCACTGAATTAAAAAAATAATATTTAACATAGTTTACAATTTCAATTAAAATTCAAAGATTTTTGTTAAAAATCGGGAACAAATACACCAATACAATGAACCGTGTAAATACTAATACGCGAAGAGTGTGCGAGGAAATGACACGCTATTGATGTCCCGCTTTAATTCGCTATGCGGGAACATGAGACATCCAAACGTCTGCAGTTGTATTTTGATTTAGACCATCGATACCTACGACTGCACAGCTGCCGCCAGCCGCTAGCCAGTCGCCCGTGAACCGTCGTTAGATGTTTCCCTCGCACGTTTCTTTAGCATTTGCCGAAGGTTTTTCATGTTTTCAGCAATTAAATTACAATTATTATCGCTTTTGATATAAAATATAATAAACATAATCGATTAGCTTTGAATGTTCATATTTTTCCGATATTAAATCGCTTATTTGAGATGTGTATTGACTACACAGCACCGGAACGCGTGGATTTTTTTAGCACAGTAAGGGAAAGGTTAACAAAGCTTTCATTATAAAAAATGTGAATTATTCGGTCGCACGCAATGCGCTGGTTTATTTTTCGCATTTTCCACATAACCCTAATATTAAAATTTTATATTTACACGACGTTTTATTAGTTTGATGTTTTGGAAAATACATGTTCATGATATGCGATTGTCAAATATACGAACTCACTTCAGCTCAGGCAGCTTGGTGTGTTATTTCCAAATGAAGTTAAAGTCAAAATTGTGCACTTTTCCCGGGTCTTGACCATTGTTTTTTGCATCAATGGCGTTAGCCAGAGATAAAAAATCTTACTGCGGAGTAAGTTAGACCATATTTGAGATGGTCCGATGTTCTGTTGTAGGGAACCAGCTTGCAAAATTTGCGGGTGTAAACTGTGAGCCCAACAGTTTAAACTTAGACTGACAGAATTCAATACTTCATTATTTGTGTGATAGCACTACGAAACAATACATATGATGTGTTCATTTCATTCCACCAATAACCCTACAGCTCGAAGAATAGCGTTCATTCATAATCAAGACGGGTTTCAACCCCCTCAACCGATTTAATTAAAATAAAACCGTTTCCGGAATACCTCAGGGATAACGCCTTGAACCATTCCTATTTACTAACGATATTGGTGAAGAAGTATTTTCAAACTGACTATTTAGGCATTTTCATCTAATGAATGCTCGAATGATTCCATTCTTCCATATGTATGTTGAATCCTTTTTCAAATACTTAGAATTCAACCATTTGTACATTTTTAATAGAACAAAAACCATGTCAATTTGGCTATAAATTCATATAGCTTATACTGATTTCTTCTCCAGGGTCAGTGCGTAGACCATTTTGGACAGAAATATTGCTGCTATTATTTTAAAATGTGAAAGCATTTCCGCTCTCCGAGGTATTAAAGTAATAATTTATGATATCATCGATAGCAAAATAATTCTGGCACAGGAATCGAAAAAACCCGCGAATCACAAAATCTATAAATAAACAAAAATATGGCAATTATAAATCTCATTGAGGCTTTTATTTTATAAAACGAAGTTCTTTTTCTGTAATATTTTCTGTAGCTCGAAATTTTCAAATGTACGAAACAAAAGCAAAGCAAAATTTAAGCAGGTGGAATATTGAAGGGTCAACACGATTTAGTAAAGAAAAACCCCAGGGAAAATATTTGTTTAGAGATAGCTTTGGGTTTGTTTAGAGCTTAGGTAAATTGTGTTATGGAAATTATGTAAAAGTGTAATTTGATGATGTTAAGAAGAGAAAATAACACGCAACGACTGGTGTTGAAATACCCGTAGTTTGGATATTTTACCAAAAAGCGATTAGGTATTTTAAATACTCTACAATTTTACGGTTTTCTAGCTCAAGCTCGTTTTTTAGCTCTTCATATTTTGGTCCGTTCTTTGGTAAATAGGCAAACGGTGGGCGAATTTTTAACAGTATGATCTGAAATTTCTAGGACTAGACATTTTTTCAGTTCGCTTCCGTCACAAGCTATCTAGCTTTTAAATTGTAAAGTGAGAAACGTTTAAACATTTCTATTTTACCTCGATATTGAAACTATTAAAAAAAAGGTAAGGCAGTTAGAACAAACCCAAAAAAATGCTCCGTCTAAACTTCTTTTTTTTCTAGTTCGAAGTAAAAATCTTTCAAAAATGATTATGAAGCCGTGCATAAAGTATTAGTTAATAATAAAATGGGCTGTGAAACAAGAGAGAAGCCGTGCATACAGTATTAGTTAATAATAAAATGGGCTGTGAAACAAGAGAGAAGCCGCGCATAAAGGATTAGTTAATAATAAATCGGCTGTGAAACTAGAAAGAAGTCGTGCATAAATTATTAGTTAATAATAAAATGGGCTGTGAAACAAGAGAGAAGCCGTGCATAAAGGATTAGTTAATAATAAATTGGCTGCAAAACTAGAGATAAATTGCATAAAGTATTATTTCATAATAAATTGGCTGTGAAACTAGAGAGAAGCCGAGCATAAAGCATTAGTTAATAATATTTTTGGATTTATCAGATACTGTTGGTTGGCTATAACTTAATTGAATATTTCACGTTTTCTTTTAGAACTTAATACTTCAAGGAGAAAGCACATTTTCTTTAAATGCTTTTGTCTCAATTCACAACCAGTAGTACATTCTCCCTACGTATTATAATATGATATAATATTTAATGGAAAGATTCTAATTCTAACAAGCGTTCACTTCGTTTAGCATTAGTACTTGTCCCGAGGGCGGCTGGAACCTGTAGCCGAGTTGTAAATACATTAAAATTACACAAAGCCTCAGAGAGACTTGCAAATGATGTTGTATAATATATACGTATAATAATAATTGGTACATTACAAAGTAGCAAATATTAGACGATGCATAAGAACAATGTAACATTGGGTGTGTAAAGACATGTTAGGAAGAATAAATAAATCGATTTGATTATGAGTATGTTTAATCAGTTCGTATTCGTATATACTAATCAAACATTAATCATTGAAGATAATATTAGCGATTTTGAAACGAAAATTTGAAACAGAAAAAGACATGGTCACATCTAGGAATTGAACCCAGGACCTCATCCTTGCCGGGGCGCTACTCTGCCGCTGAGCTAATCCGACCCTATTTCTTTCAGTGGTATTTAACTGTATCATACTTTAACTAATAACTTATAACAATATCTTCATTTTCATATTTGTATCGGCTGCTATCTTTATTTGGCTTTAGCTATCTTTTAGTTAAAGGAACAGGAGCGCATGTCACGTTTTAAGATTAAAATATAAAAGGACTAGTCTTTATTGATATGTTCTATCACACAAAGCTATTTTTTTTCATTCACGTTTTTTGTCATCTAAATAAATAAATAATAAATATATAATCATTGAATAACAAGAAATACGAATCAATGAAATGCGAAATACAAAAAGAAACAGATAATAAAAAGGTAACGGTTGCAACTCGGAATTGAACCCAAACCTTATCTTACCACGACAACACTCTCTCAATAGACCTATTGAAACATGGTTATATTCGGTCATTTATAATGAAAAAATATTATTACCCTAGAAATATATTCAATTAACTTAAACTTATTTTCTTCTTCAATTATTTGCAATGATTTATACTTTTGAGTATCACTGAAAGCTTCAAAAGGTATTCAGATAAATTCAAAATAACTTCAAAATTTAAAAATAAACTAAATTAGCAGTTTTAAGAATATTTGCGCAGGTATGAGCGTCAATGTACATTTATTATTTATAGGTATTAAATTAGCTTTTTAATAATAATTAGATGATGTGAAATACACTAAATTTTCCAAGTTTTCTGATAAAATATCGCTGGAAGAATTTTAGAAGCCGCCTAACTAACAAAACTTATGTTTCTCATCATTTGAAGAAATATCTACGTATTCATGTGAAGATAATAAATCCACGAATTAGGATTCAACGCAGAAGCAAGATGTACATAAAAGTTCGCCAATATAATCAAATTCCTTCACGGAATATTATATTATATTCCACAATACTGTGGGAGAATTATAACGCGAAGAAGCGATTTGTCTTATTTGACTTTCATGACCTTTCCTAGAATAATGATGAACGGCGAATAGCTCATTACTTCGTCGTTTATTAAACGCGGCGAAACTTTGCCATTTTATCTTTGAAGGCTTTATTATTATTTCGCCTTATCACATTCATAAGTATTACTATAATTTTAAAACATTTAAAATCATTTCATGGAAATTATGAAATTTTGAAATATTTTATAATTAGACTAAAATAACTTAGTTTGAATACCACTTTATTTGAGTAAAATATATAAACAAACCGTTTTCGATTCGACCAGGGCCTCGATTCTTGACGAAGTCATTCCAATCGAACAACGAGTGGTTTGACCCACTCGTTGTTTGAGTGGAATGACTTTTGGTTTATGTAATGTACCTTCGACGAAACTCAAGAATAAGATTTTCGACCAATTTATGTACTTTCGACGGCAATTTCGAGCAGCCTGGATTGGAGAATAGATACCCTGAACCATCATCAGTATTTTATAAATCATTCAATATTGACATAGAAGAGGTAGAGAGATCGTCAATTTCTGTCTAAACTTTTGATCAATTTAAAGGACATTGAAAATTATTGTGCAATTCTGGCATTTACAAGCTTATTTCTAATGATTGTCCACCATTTTACATCGGTAAGACTGCAAGAAATATTTAAATGAGGGTGGATGAACATATGACGTTCCTAAACAGTGTGGGTTTTTCAAATTTTTCAACACACTTAATTGAGAAAGATCACTTTCCATAAATCTTCTTATAAAGATGAACTGATATTACTGATATAAAGCTATTGATATTAATAAAGCCTTAAAAAAATCAAACGAATGTATTAAATAAATTATAATATTATGTTTATCGTTACGAAGTAACCATTGGTTTCCAAACATGTCGATCCTTTTCGATTAAATTGTGGTTTATACAAAGTATTTTATTTTCATGTAATTAAAATGACACCACAAAGTAATTTTGCTATTATTGAAAAAGGATTAAGTGAACAATTAGATTGATCAAATATCCACATTTAATATTTACCCTTCCCTACATCCACTTACCCGGTTACAAATGGGATTGCATGACATTAATTAATGAATTGATAAACCAATAATTTGAAGAGATTTAGAATAAAATAGTCATATCCATTTTTAACCTTTCTAAATCAGCGTCGAATTTAATTAAATGAAATATTCCATGTAAAGTACGACACTTTTTTAATCGTATTTCTAATGATTTATACAAACTACCGTAGCAAAAAGTATTATTTTCATAATGTTTACACAATAGCGCAGATGCTTCAGACATCAAACAAAAACTATAAACAAATTCACCACTTCGAACAATATTTATTTTATAAGTCTCCGAAGGCATGTATGAACATTTTATTTTGCTATTGTATCAATTGTTTTACAGTTTATGTAAATCATTCGATTCAACTGTAGTTTTCTCTCGGAACCATTGTTGTATTCAATCACGTGCAAGATCTCATTAACCCCACAATACTGACATTCGTCGAAATAAAATTAATGTGTTGACAGGCGTTCGTTTAAACTTTTTTGTACATAAAGGTGGATGCTTTTTCGAGCATTGATTTAACGGAGTGTTCAAGCACGAATATCTTTGAGTCGTCGAAAGATTGTAATAACTGCACTGTGATTCAACCCATACAAGCTAGAAGGTATATAAATCACTTTCTAATTTTGAAACGATGACGACGGGCGACAAATGCAATCTTAATTGGGGCGATTATTACTTTGGGTTGGGTTGACTAATACCAGAGTGGGCTCCGTGGTTGAGGGGTAAGGCTCACTAGTAGCAATCCGAATGTCACGGGTTCAATTCCCGGCGTGCGCAAGTAAATTTTATTGGATTAATTTTTGTTATTTCACAATGTATTCATAAAAATAATATATTTTATACTTCCGGCACGCTCCGAGTGGAAGATACTCTCAGTACCGCCCTGGTATAAGACCACCATTCAGAATTGAAACATTGTTTGAAATAACTGTAGACCAGATCTGAATAGCGAGGTACTTCCTTACCTTCCTCCCCCACATCTCCTTCCCCTCTCCAATACCTTCAGCCTCACAACATAACCCAATCGGGTATGTCATAGTCTCACTGGCTCTAGGTTGGGAGCAGTTGGGATTCTTCTGCAGTATTCACATTTTTTAAAAGAGTCCGAAAGTCTGGTGAATTAGTTTATGAAATATTCAGATGCATTTAATTGCTTCTTTCGGCGCGACGTTTTAGGTTGTTTATTGAGTTAAAGGTGTTGTATTTCGGTTCTTGTTCTTGGTTAAAAAAAAAAAAAATTACCACAATACATATTTAAATGAGAAACAGTTTTAACCTCGTAATAATAAAATTGTCATGAAAAAAGCATTACCTATTAACATAACATTTATTATGATTCCTTAGAAAACAGTGTGCAATATAGTTGTGAATGATGAATAGGTACTTGGAGCAGGTGGATGAGTTTATGTATTTGGGAAGTATGTTCTAGAGATATGGAAAGGTTGATATAGATATTGAAAGAAGGGTAAATGCAGATAACGAAGGTTAATGAAGGGCTTAAAAAAATATTCAAAGAATCGAAGCTAGCAGTTCACAATGATTGCTGGTACCTACCCTGATGTATGGCAGTGAGGTACAGTGGAACTGGCAGAGAAAGGATGCAAGCAGACTGAATGCTGTGGAAATGAGATCCCTGAGGCGTATGTATGGTAAAACCATGTATGATCGTATGAAAAATGTGGAGAACTGCAAAGAATCCAATGCTCATGTAAGCGTAATGAGTAAGATAAAAAAAGGGACCGTTAGATGGTTTGGGCATGTAAACCAAAAAAACGAATAAAGGAGTGTAAGGAAAATATATGAAGTAAATGTGAAGGGTAGAAGAAGTTGGGGACGCCCGAGGAAGATATGGCACGATCAAGTGAATCAGATACTTAAATCGGGCCATGTCAAGAGTCAGAATAATAGAAAAGTATGTACGAGATGATATTTTTTCTAGATTCTTATTTTCCATGAAGTGGTGTCATCATTAAAATTGACTGAATTTATAGTTAATGTTCTTCATAAAAAATAGAACAGCGTCACACGCGCCTCACAATTTTTACCTCATATGGGTGTCTAAAATGTTACATTACCATTATACACTTGGAGGCTTTGTATTTTATCGGTAGGGAAAAAATTGTAACCTAAAAAATCCCTACTAAAATTGCATGTTTTTGCAACATCATCAGCCAAAGCATCAGCACTAGTAGCCAACCGTGGCCAAATATTACAAACATGTTTTTTTGTGTTGCGTTGGGAGTAGGAAGGAGTCAGCTATGGCATACTTTATGAATTCCTCCGCATTCGACTGTTAACCATAGAAAACCTTAATGGGGAGGAAGCGGCCATTTTTCAACATGAAACAGAGATGGCCTTCATTAATTTATTTTTTTATTTTTTTATTTAAAGAAAGCAAGACAAAAATATATATTACAGTAAATAATAAAATAAAATACAGAAAAAAACAGAAAAGTTCCAATAAACTACTTTTCAGTAGTTTGTCGATGGCAACTTTTCACAAAAAATATCAAAAAAAGATAAAAACTTATTTTACTTAATGACTACAGTGATAACAATAAAAAATAACAATTTGTTTTGAAAATATAAAAACATATACACAACAGTGATAGTATCTACCTATAGTTTGTATTAGACTCTAATACAAACTATTTCTTTCAGCGAGCCAATTTTTCAACATAATATTTGTTTTTACATTTGTAGGTTTTTTTTTTATTTCAGCAGGTAACATATTTAAGCAACTAAGTATCATGTAGTCCAGTGTTCTTTGTCCATATTTGTTTAAATGCTTAGGTACAATTAGTCCTTCATTTATCGTAAAACGAGTATTGTAAGTGTGGTCCAGTCTATTTATGTATATAGGGCTATTCATATGCTGAAATATAATTTTATACCACAGAATTGATCTTACTGAGAAAATTTTAAGATTCTGATAAAGGTATGGAACATTATGCCTTTGTTCGTATAAAAATTATGAGCTTATAATTTAACTAGTGAATTTTGAACTGATTGAACATGGTTTATATTGGTTTTACATGAAAGTCCCCAAGCTGTGATTCCATACCTTATAATAGATTCAGCTAATGATAAATAAATTATTCTAAGTGTACCTATTGGAACATAGAATTTTAATTGATATAATCTATTAACAATAGATCTCAGACGTTCACAGAATTTATTTATTTGTAAGTCCCATTTGAAAAAACAACCAATAATAATACCTAAATATACATACTCTGTGACCAGTTCAATATTTTCACATGTACATATTGCAGGAATACCAACATGTAAGCAATTTGAAGTGTGTGTCTTTATTTAAGGTGTAATAATATTTGCCTTAGCATTGGGTGATCTAATATGTATCAATTTAGTTTTTTTGGCATTTATAATTAAACCAGAGTCGTGAGACCATTTCAAAAGTTCAATGTAATCTTTTTGTAATAGTTCAATACATAATTGCAAATCACTGCGAGAAATCACCAATGTAGTATCGTCCGCATATACAAAGTGTTTTACATGTTTAAAAATGTACTTAATAAAAGATACATAAATTATATATAAAATTGGGCCTAATATGGAACCTTGAGGAACACCTGCTAATATTTTCCTTTGTTTACTTAAGGTGTTCAAAAGTTTTATTTTCATGCATCGGTTGCTCAAGTAATTTTCAAAGAGTTTTAAAAGTTTCCCTCTTATTCCTATGATTTCTAATATTTTCAATAATTTTTTGTGATTAATAGTGTCAAATTCCTTGGAATAATCTATAAATAAGACTAATACATGATTTTTACTATTTAATTCATTATTTATTAGGCTGGCAAACTTCTGAATTAGCATTTCAGTGCCCTTTTTTTCTGGAATCCGTATTGATTTGTATCAATAATAGAAAAATCTTCTAAATATTTAATCAATTTCAGCTGAATGTATTTTTCAAGGATTTTTTCGAGTGATGGCAAAATACTAATCGGTTTATAATTACCCAATACAGTGTGATCACCGCCTTTATAAATGGTTCGGATGATACTACATTTTAATTCATCTGGAATTTTTGCCTCAAATATGATTCTATTAACAAAATGAGTTATAATTGGACCTAAGGTAGATATGTGTTTTTTAATATCGCTCATTCTGATATTATCAATTCCAGGAGAAGAGTTTTTAAGTTGTCTTACAATGCTTTCTATATCAGCAATTTTGGCCCTTGGTAGGTACATACTTTGAGGCATCTCCTCTGGTTCAAACCCAGTTGTCCTGTAATTACATTTATGTAACATATTGTAAACACTATCAGAGAAATAATTAACAAAATCATTATTTACATTTTCTTTGGTCTGATCTTTCATCAAATATTTGGAGGCAACTTGGTCACAATTATTTTTACATTTCTTTCCTAAAATTTGATTACACTCGTCCCATGTTTTTTTTTAATCTTGTAAAAGGTTTTTGAATTTATCATTATAGTATGTGGTTTTTAATTTAACTAACAATTTATTTAAAACATTTCGGTAACACTTATATTCTTTTTCATAGTATTTGTTTGTTGGAGCATTTTTCCAACGTTTATATAAATAATCTCTTTTTTTAATTTTATATAGTGCATCCGCAGATATCCAATCATTTATGGCATGAGGTCTGCTTTTAGATTTTTTGCTAATTTCAATCGTGCTGTTTTTGTACAAGTCATCAAAATAATTTTTAATTTTTAAATAAATAACAGAACATTCGGTTTCCTTTAGAAGCGATTTCCAATCATAATTACAAATATTTTTATCGATCAGTTTTTGCGAAAGAATTTTCACGTTATTAGAATCAGAAGATTTGAAATTATCTATCGAGTTATATTGTATACTAACAGCCGTTGTATTGTGGTCTGCGATGTTATAGTCACACACGAACGCAGATATTGTACTGGATAATCCAGCTGGTAGCTTTCCACTTAAACGCACATAAAAATGATCGATACATGAGCGGTTTATTTTCTGAAGAACTATTACTTCCCTAGTAGCGACATCTATACATTTTTTTAAATAGTTATTAGTAAGGATATTTTCATAATTTATTATGATAGCATCATTTTTATTTAATAAATTTAAATTTATATCGCCGAAAAATATAACACTTTCATTTGATTTAATATTGTTATCAAACACAGAGGATATTTCTGACAAGAATGCTTGCTTATTTAAATTCGGAGGTCGGTATATTGCTAAGACATTTAAAGTGCTGTTATTTGGAAGTGTCAATATTCCAAAAACATTCTCAAAATATTTTGTGTCCAGAACTATTTGTGAGAAGGAGAGGTTATTCTTTACATATAACAGAATTCCTCCACCGGATTTATGGCTTCTACAATAGTGATACGAATTGTATCCGGGAATATCATACAGATTAACAAGTTCCGAACGAATTGCAATTTCGCAAAGCATGATTATATCAATTTGATTTAAACAGTCTTTAAAATAAACATGAAATAGGTCCCAATACTTACATATTGATCTAATGTTTAGTTCCACAAAATTAAGTTTACTCGTTTTACATTTTATTGTATCTTGTTTTTGAAACCATTCATGCAGGTTATTTACCTTACAAAAATTAATATCATTTTCATCATCTATGTAACTAAAAGACATAATGTTTATGAAGAAAGTACTTAATAACTAAAATATTTTTTTTCACAAGTATTTGTATCTCATGTCGGTACAAGCCATTGTTATAACTAATTGTCTAAACTGAATTCGATTTTGATGACAAACTATAAATTAGCAGCATATGTACACGGATAATATCAAGGTTGACTTGAAATAGTTTTGGTGACAATATTGAACAACTTAGCCTTATATTACTAGTGATAATATTATAAAGATGATACATACTATGTAGTTTATTAATTTTGTTTTGTATAAATAATATTTTACAAACATTAACACTTTGAGAGTAGGCTAATATTTTAATGCTTTGTTTTTGTCTTAAAATTTTACAGAAATAGATAATTAAATATTTGTTGGATATTTCTGATAAATCATTAGCTCTTCGATGGCAGATTAATAATATTAAAATGTTTCTCAATTGTTTTAAAGTTTTAATATGTATAGCTAAATTGTGTGAAATGTCAGAAAACAAGCGTATTTGAAACAAAAAAATAAATTTTGGTATTGAGTTTTTAGTATTGTTAAGAATTTTAAAGTTAGTTATTAAGAATGTTAAAGTAGGTACATACCTATTCATAATTTATACGCCCTTGGGCAATAGTCATCATTTTTTTTAAATACGTACAATTTTTGCTATTTGCTTTATGATTTGTATCGTTTGTTGACTTAAAAGTATTGTTTTGAAAATCACAATTTTTGCATTTTTCTTCTTTGTTTTTATTGGGACAGTCTTTCCAAGGATGATCCATGGCGCAGTGCAGGCACGAAGCATTCTTGTCCTTATTAAAGCAGTTGACGGCTGAATGACCAAATCTCAGGCAATGGAAGCATTGCATTATTGGATTAGCATCCTCCACCCGCACTCTGTGGTATCCAATATTAATTTTCTCTTTAGATATGAGATATTTCCTAAGTTTTCCACTTGTTTCAATTATATAATTTGTAAGATTATTTTGTCCTTTTGGTTTAAGCATTTTTACTTATTTTACTGAGTTTTTTGGATTTTCATCCATGATGATTTTAATTCCATCATTTTGGGTTTTTAATGATTCTATTATTTCTTTTTCTGATAGGTCGATAGGTAGATTTCTGATGAATAGTTTGGGATTTTTTTTTTCTAATTCTTTCGCGATCATATTATTTTTGAAGACCATATTTATTTGTTCTGTTAGTTTTTTTGCGTGATCCTTATTGGGGCAAGAGATGATTAGTTTTTTATTTGATGCTTTTTGCACTCCATTTACTGCAATCCCCAAATGCGATGTTTTAATTTTTTTAACTATCATGTCTCGAATATCATCAGATGTTGTATTAGTATTTTCACTTGCAATTATTAATGAGTATTTGGCCTCTAGTATAGGTATTGAGAAGGTTGACTTGTTGTACGTTGTATTAGTTGATTCATTTTTTCCTTTAAATAATTTTCAATTTTTTCTGACTGTTTTTCTTCATTTAATATAAGTTTATTTTGTAGCTCAATTATTTTTTCTTGTAGTTGAAGTTTTTCCTTGCACCATATTTCCTCTAGCTGGTGTTTATCTTGTTCTATGTTACTCCTTTGTTTTGCCTCTTTGACAGATGAGCATTTTCCTATTTCAATTTTAATTGAGTCAATTAATAATTGGACACTTCGGTCCATAATGAGTTTTTTTTTGCGGGCTGTCTGGCGACTAAACGCAGCCAGCCTGCTTTGTTTTTGCAACAACAATATATTAAACTGGGTATCACTGTGATTTGTGGTTACTGAGTTTATCGAAATTTCTGAAACGTGTGAGCTGCACGGTGACAGAAACTAGACTTGACATCAGTATATGATGTTCTGCATTATGAGGTGAGCCAAGGCCGAGTTAATTGGCAGTACGTCCTCTCTGCCTACTTCTACGGGAAACGTCGTGATGGTTAGTTAATTAGCTTGGTATTGATTTTTTGATGGGCCCTAGCAAAAACTGTGCATATCTAAAAAATAATATATATTCCATATTCCAATTAATATTCCTTAAAAGAATATGCACAGTTCATTCTTTTAAAAAAGTCAACCCCTAATATTGGTTCGCAAGCATCCAATGCGTATGATCCTCACGTATTTAGGAAAAAATAAACCTCAAGTCGTTTGGAATTATTGTCACATTCGAATCGTTTTCGTTTTCGGTGATGTGTCAAATAATGCGATCGTGAATTTGAGGCTATTCTAGTCACGTATCGTCCCTCGCTATTGATACAATATTATGTCTTTCACCCAGACACCAGACTCGTGTCTATGTCAATACGATTGGGATTAGGGAAACGAATTGTCAATAAGGGAGATAATAGATTTATGAAAACTAGGGTGCACACGAAAATAATAATGTTTTTAATGCTTAATTGATAAATTTTGATGCTACACGATGCCTACCGTCGAATTCGATGGTATGCAACGTGAAACTTCATTGATCCGAATACTGCTTGACATTGGGACGAACCTTATTTTTTATAGTATGACAGATTAATCAACCATTTACATTACAAGATTTATTTTTTTAACATTGTTAACATTTGTTTTATAATTTTTATTAAATATCATCATTGCTGTATGCCATGTATGCTGAGCTAGAAAGTCTGTTCCAAGTTTTCAGGCAAGTATTGTTTAAGGGGGTGGTGATGTAGGAACTATTAATTTTAGTCACTGGCAATTTCTAAAATCTCTTCACTGGGACGCATGCGCGTTCCAGAGAAGCAGCCAGTGCAATTTTTAAAGTTTTCATAGGAAGTTCATTCTGTCTCGAGCAACCTGCAGTGCAACACGTAATTCCTGTATCGCGTATGATAGCGGCTTCTCCTTCCCAAAACAAAACTTTTCCTTGGCGCACACTCTTTGCTTCGTAGACCTGCAAACTTATTATCAAGCATACCTTCTTTTCTATAATTTTCATTCGTGATACGAAAATTTTATGATCGCTTCGAAAAACCCAGCCACGAAGAAAGCCTTAAATATTTAAAATTTATTATTACAAATATATCTGCTTATCTACGTGACATGTGTTACGTTTTTAATATGTATGTTTGGTGTATGACGCCTTCGCCTTCAAGTAAAGGGGGGTTGCTTTCATAGTATATTCACACATATTCTAATTGAGGGGGCGCAATATGTTGAGTAAACAGTTGTTTTCGAAGTAGAACGATCTCGTTTGTTGGTACATAAACGAAATTGATTTGTATTTAGGTCGGAATCAATTTTGCTAGGCATAGCTTGATCAGTGAAAACAAACAAATTAACAAGCTTAATCATCAAATAAATTGTGTTTGTCAATGTTCGTGATTTATTATAATTTAATTATTTATTTATTTTTCTAAATAAAAATAAATAAATTGTTTTGCCCAAGAAGACAGATTTTCATGGGATATCAGTAAGGCTTATTCTTCGTGAGTCTTCTGGCGTTCTGTTTTAGTTTTCTAGATTTACCTGTTCTTAGAGACTTCATAAATCCGACTGCAAATCCTTTCAAATCTGTAATTCTCTCTCTCGAATAAGTCTAGTGATAGGTACGGTGAATTCTTCGTTCAACTATAAGTAGTGCATCATATCCAACACAGTTCCAGTCAATGATTGTGATTAGGACGACTGTCGGCTTCTTGTTCCTTATCCACTAGATTATCTTTTAGAATATATTTGTGGTTATTATTTGAGTCTCACTGTCTGGAGTCAAAGGTCTAATCTTTCATATTAACTCGTCGATGCTCAGAGACTAGGTCTTCTCAGAGGATATTTTTATGCAGAGAAACCAGAAACTTGAAGGTCCCTGTACTGTAGAAGGTAAGAATAAAAATATAAATCTCCTATTCAACTATTTACCAATAACTATTAATATGAAAGTTCATCGGAAGACATTCAAGGAAATTACGGTAAAACAATTACAGAAGTGTTACTGCGCAGAGTCAATGGCTGTTTTCATGTGCCACTTTGAAATCAGAAGTGGCTACCAAACTCAGCAGTAGAGTTCACTTGGGATTTGCAGTGTCAACAGTTGTGCACTACAATAATACTTGTAGTACCAGTAAACTATATACAGTCTGCACTAGATGCAGTGCGCCGAGCTTCTGACTAAGTTTATCTCTATCGTCAATGCAGATCACAGGTAAGCATGCTTCCGTAAGGACTCTAGATATTCATTGAATCCTGCCGGTGTTGCTGAAAGAATATAGAAATGGAAAGCAGGGCGTAAGAATTGTTTAACGGTATAAAATGTCATCTATCATAATAACAGAACTAGTCACCTGTCAAAACTATCTCATGGGATATCGCCTTTCATCACATATGTAAATTTAATGAGTAATGTATTCCTCTGTCGAACAATTTTACATTGTTCTTGATGACATATTATCATGTAGAAGCAAAATGTAGATAAAATGAATGCCAAAATAAAAAGTGCCATCTTGCTTGTATGGGAATACTAACGACCTTTTACATTTGAACCAGAATATAGAAAATAATGTTTAAAATGGTTACATTGGAATTTTATCGTTCTAGGTTGGCATCTGGTAAAGTTTAACGCAATTGAAGATCAAAAGGATATTTTTTACATAAAAAATACCAAAAATATTAATTAGCGCCTAAGAATTTTTTAAAACCTTTTTCTACTTTTAGCTCAGTAAGGCTTTATTATTATACATTAATGCTTCTGATTTCCTGGTAAAAATATATTCCAAAGATTTTGTTGAATAAATTTTAAAAGAATAAATTTTTCATAGGCTCTCCTTTTGAGGTTGTACCTGCAATCTGCCAAACAAGATCCATAGGCTTCAAGATGAATAAATTCTAATACTTATTAAAACATTATCAAATTACACCTACTTAAAACTCAAGTACAAAATTCAACCTGATTATAATAGTGTTATTAAAATAGGAAAAAAAATCATTTAACTTTATAAATAAACAATATATTATTTTACGTATTAACAATGTGCTAATACAACTTTACTAACTTTTACATTTTTAATTAGTTATTTTTTTGATTACCTAACCAAAACTATAATTTTAGTATAATGTATTAATAAAAGGTTCCTTTAAAAAATGATAAGGGAAACATTATTTTTGCCGATTAAAGTAACATATATTAAAAATAATAATATATTACTACTGTGATGTTTATTAAAACCTCAAGTAAAAACATTGTACAACTTAATTCACAAACAGTATATTTCTTTACCAAATGTAAGTAGATGAATTAGTATATTATTAAGGTATTATAAAGTGATACAAAATAAACGAAAAACTCCAAGAATATCTTTTATTTGCATTAACGTTCAAAAGGATTGAACTTTTCTTTATGTGGTTTCTTTAACGGCCCTTAATACAAACAGTCAATTAGAGATGTTTCCATCGTCATTAAATATTTAAAACAAAGCTTTGTGCTGGTGGCAGATACTACATTAGCATGTTACCTCGATATCGTGAACATACAATGAAAACTGTCTAATCAAAATCTCTGCCCGTTCGCAAACTGAGTCCATTCTTAGGCTCACATCTTCACAAGTCAGGATATTCATGTTTAGCATTTTTATGGAAACCACGAAAGAAATGAATAACCTTGTTCTACTAACAACACCTTTATGTCCTTTGTCCTCCCACCCGCTTGTCCATAGGCTGTACAGTCAGCCCACCAACATCTACCACAAGCGGGAGTCTACCGCATCGGAGACCACCACCACTACGCTAGTGGGATTGCCGTGCTCCGTCAAGGGCGGCTCCATCCTAGCCCGCCCGCCAAACTCCATCAGCCCGAAGCTGTTGCAGGTAAATCTTCATTTTATTTATGAATGATTCATTAATAAATAATTAACCACTGAAAAATCATTGGATATTTTGAATTCTTAACTCAATCAGTTCGAATTTTGAAATTGACTTTTAAATTCAAAACAAATCCGAGTACATCGAACCAGAGTTTTAATCACAATGTTAGTTAACAATGCCATACTTTTACAAAAATGGTCAATGCTTTAACTGTCAGCGAGTACTTAACTTCGCTATAGAACAAAATTGTTCATGAAAGAATGATGAATAAATTAGAAATTCTACTAAATAACATTTAAAAGTAATTAACCCGCACAATCGGTGTAGTGGGAAAACCTTCCACAATCTAAAAAAACCTATAGTAATAATTTGGAAGGCGGGTTTGGGTACAGCTGCCACAGAAACCATTTGTTGGATAACAAACACCTCTGCCATAGGTAACACCAAGTGGTTAGATACTTTTGGTGTTTTAACAGAGGGAGGGATATATTTATACGTCACTCTTGGATCACTGATCCCTAGATTCCTAACCATCCATCATACCTTTTCCCTTTCATCCCTTTCCATAAAAATATCCTCCACATAGTTTCTCCAAAGATGACGTAGGCTATGAGGGAAATTATTTTCTTAAGGACCTCCTTTGTGTGGTTAATGCAACAAAATTTTGAAATATCAAATTCCCGATTGTGATATATCAAATATGAAAATTGGTTTTACCACTTCCGATGACATGGAAAAGATCAGGCGAAAACTGTGAAATTTGTGGTTCAGTTAAATTTACATGAATTATTATTAAAATGTACCTCCGATCTATAAATCACTTCAAAATGGATATCTAAGTGCCTGCTTACGTACAAAATGGTAAGAATATAATCAAGTTACTGCGGATGCTTTATCACAACGGTGCTAATGTTTTATTAACACGGTGATGAAGCAATATTAAATGATTTACGATCTTGCAGTAAAATTTTCACTCCCCCACTTTGTACGAAGACGTGAGCTTAGTTGAAATCTCCAGACAGGTGTGGTATTTAGCCGAAGATTAATTTGACGTCAAACCTTTATGGTTTCGGAAAAGTAATAATTACTCAGTTTTAGCTCATTCCTTGCCAACGTGGTTTCATTTTCACTTAACATCTTACAAGGAAAATAAATTAAGATAAACAAAATTGTAGGGAAAACATCAACTTTTGTTATACGTCTAATTACAAAATGGATATTAAACTGTGGGGTTAAAATAAAGCATTGTTGTTTACGAGTGAGACGACAATAGGTAAGAATTTATGTAGAGTAGCGCGATCTCAAAAGAAAAACAAAAAAAAATCTCAATCAGTCTCTTTCAATACCATACCATTATCTAATCTAGACATTATTAATAGTATTTATTAAATTGTTGTGTCATACAATAACAGAAGTGTTATTGTCAAATTATTATTATTAAAGAAGTGTTCAAGAACCAAGTTATCTACCTTTCTCTAAATACTAATCACATTGGCGCAGCCGGTGGGTACCACAATGGAGTGTTTGCAAACTTTATGTCTTAGCACGATGTGCACCTAATGTAATGGTTAGTATTTATGTAGAAAGCGTAAATGAAAAAAAGCATGATTAACAATCTATAATGGAAGGCAAACTCGGAATATCATAATAAAAGTTTATTTTATAAAGTATGTTGTGATATCAAATAATCAATGAATTTAGTAGGGTTCCAAATTATTTAAACGTAAAAATCAAGTATCTTAACTAAATAATGTTACATGGTTAACCAAGATTTAGAAAACTAAATTTAATATTATTTTCTTTGCGTTTTCGGTGACGACGTCATGTTTAACCTGGTTCCTCGTGTCCGTACGCCCGCCCGCCCTATTGCCCTGCTAGTCAGGAACTGCCCTAGAAATGTTCATTCAGCTGTCAGCCTAGCTTGCTGTCCATGGTTGATCGCTTTTATCTGTGGATCGATATTCTTAACAGGAAAAAGGGACATGATGTTCGACCAGTTACATGCTGATATAAATTATATATAGCAATGAAGCATGGAACTGACAGAGGGAGGTTGAAAGTAAAATGAATGCTGTGGAAATAAAATCCCTGAGACATAAAAGTGGTAACACCATATTTGACCGGGCTACAAATGTGAAGATCAGGAAAGAATGCAAGAAACTGTTGTAAAAAACTTAAGATAATGAAACTTAGATGGTAAGGACAAGTGGAGTGGATTAACGAAAATACGAGTCCCAAGATAACATATGACACAACGCGAAAGTGAAAGATAGAAGAATACAAGGACTCCCGAGGACTAAAGGGCACAACAGTGAATCTTTTTTTAAATGAGTCGGATCATGTCAAGAGACTGAATACCAAAAGAGTAAGAGTAAAACGACGAATGGTTGTGATCAAATCAGATTCGGTCCGTGTCATATTTCTTTTGGATTTATAAATATTATCTGCTTTACTGAATAAGTATTAAATTCGTGTGTATAACATTCAAATGTTATTCCAATACTTTGAATACTTATAATATTCGTTTCTCGTACCATATTGTTCACGAAAAAAAAATAATGATACCTGAGTACCTACTTACCAAGGAAAAACTACAGTAATATAGGTACCTACCTACCGACGCTAAGGAAAAACTGTAATACTATAAAGGTACCTACCTACCGACACTAAGGAAAAACTAAAACTATATAGGTACCTACCTACCGACACCAAGGAAAAACTATGTCAAGTACCTACGAACCGACACTAAGGAAAAACAATAATAATATAGGTACCTCCCTCCCAACACTAAGGAAAAACTAATTACATCTGAGAAATTCTAATTCAAAAGTGCATTGCAAAAGTAACAATATTTGTTCTTTTTTTATGTCTTAATAAAAACATAAGCCGTCTTTATGCAGCAATTTAGTGCGGTTTATGAAAGAATAATAATAAAAAACGAGGCTTAGTAAAACTTTGTGAATGAGTTAAGCTGGGATGTTTACAGTCAAAGAGTTCCTACTCCTCATAAAGAATGATATTTTTTCCATTTTATTTTAATTTAAATAACCACTGACCTCAATTTATATTCAACAAACTTTTCATTCTTTACACTACGCGTGGTATTTGTTTTGATCTCATATCTTATAATTTATTATTCTGGCTTGTTAATTTTGAGAACATTCATTAATAACTTGTTTTCAAACGTCATGAGAATACTATAAAATCGCTCAGATAATTATTAATACTTGGGTGACAGTTGAAAAACATCGATAATTATTACACTTTGTCTGGTTAGGTAGCTATATAATGTGCCTATGATATATGATTGTGTAATGAAAAAATTTTTCTTTTCACAATTTTTTCGGATTTTTATTTTTTGAACATTTTTATTTCTCTTATTGAGTCTGCATGATTTCTAATAGCGTTCTACATTTTTTATATTTGTATTAGAACTCTCTTACTGAAAATGTTACGTTAATGTGAAAGTATCTTACTAACAATAATAATATAATTAACATTGTTCCTGTAGCCCCACAATTCTGCAATGGAGAACACCCTCGTGTGAGGAGAGTGGCGGGAGGGAGGGCTGCATCGCCCGTCCCTCTCGCATCCTCCCCCCGCCCTCTCCGTCCTCCGCGAAGACAGCAACTCTTCAGACGGCCCTCCCTCTCCATCCCCCACCATCACCTACACCACCCACCACCCCCTGCAGATGAAGACCTCAGAAGACAAGTCCCCCACAGGCTTCAAAACAAACGAGAGGTTTCTAACAAACCCCAACGGATTCAACGTCTCATCAAACTCCAATGGAATGGACTCGAATATTTCACCCAATTCACTTGGTCAAAAAATTCCACACAATTCCCACAAAGAGCCGGCATTTCCACAGAATTCAGTGGAATTCCGCAGCTCGTCAAACTTCAATCGCCTCGACGCTATTTCACCCAATGTGAACGATTCGTTTAATGAGAAAGCGATCGCCGAAGTACAGAGCGTAAGTAAAAACGTATTGGAGGTAAATCACTCCAAAAACTAATCAAATAAAATGATTCCCGATATCTTGTGACTAATTAAATTATGATATCTTGTGGCTGGTAAATAATTAAATTAATGTTAGTATATAAAACAATTAAGTAATTATTCTCCCAGTAAATTATGTAACAAAAATGTCTATGATAATTTAGAAAAAAATGTAGATTTTATTGCCTGCATTGAAAACATTCTGAATTAACATAATTTTTGCACAGAACTTTACGAATAAAGTCAATCTTTGAATTAACTAAACCGATGCGTATCGTGTAACTTATTCAACAAACTAAATATATACTTACTTATCTACTTTTATAATAGAACTTTCGTAAACTATTTAAATAAATGTACTTCTAATCAAAACTCTGTGGAACTTTTAATCAAAATATTGTACTCAAAATTGTCAAAATAATCTTTTAAAAAAATGTGATAGTTCTGATTTTTATCAGATAAAATAACACAATATTCGTTTTACTTATTTTTTGCCAACCCTCATTTTGAAATGCGTACCATTTTTTATAAATATTGGGTCAAAGGAGCCTTTGTAAGCTGAGTCTGTACTAAGGATAACTTGTGTTAGAAATTCTAATACATATTGGAATTTGAAATATGAGTAGATTGTTCAAAATAGTTTATTGAGACCTCAATTTACTCGTCCAGGCTAATTTCAACAATAGTTTCGGATCCCGTCATTGAAATTTTCACAGTCTTGCGATCATTCAAGGTATATTAATTGGCAAATGAACCATATTATTATTCGGTCTAATAATAAATGTTACACCAAACAACAATTTGAAAAAATATGTTAATTGATAATTTTTGTAATAAGGGCATCTCTTTCTTTATTTTTCAGTCCAACCTAATATTAAATCAAATAAATTATGAAATTAACTCTTTTTTTAAAGAAGTTTTAAAAAGAAATTGAAAAGGATTTTTTACCTTTGTCTCTTCACGACGTCTTGGTTTCTTGTCAAATAATATTATATGTAAATAGAAGTAGTTATCTTCTGGGAAATTGTTTAGTGCATTCGCACCAAAGAAAGTATGCCAATGTTTTTAGAGAAATGTTCGACTAATGACTTTTTTATGTGAAATTTTGTCGAGAATGTTATGTATTTACTATTCATTACAATTAGTATTATATTTCTAAGATTTTTGTGTTTTTATTTTTTTATTTGAGGTTCAAGCGGTGCTAATATAATATGGTAACTTTATTGATTATTATATTTTCAAAGTTGTAGAACAAATTCATTTTTAATAGTGACTTGATTTTTAAGACACCTATTTCCTAAAGATACTATAAATTTGTACTAAGTGTATGAATTCTAAGAGAATCTATCTTTATCGAGCTTACTGTCTAGGATAAGAAATTATAATGTCATTAAAGTTTTTTCAAATACTTGTAAAAATATTTACTATAATTTTATCATAATTCTGGATAATATATTTTGTTAGTCTTTTTTATAACTATTATTATAATGACAATGTAACTCCTAATTAAATATTAAGTTGTTGTATGGAATATTGTAAATATTTTTTACGTGTGACTAGAAGTCGTTATTTTTATGTAATTATTATCAATGTTAGAGAACTTCACGAAGATATAAATGAGTAAGCCGCGTCAATATTAAATTTACCAATCTCCAGCGCAAGGCGCGGTGGTAAAATTAGGCAATGCATGGAAATATTTTGTAAAAGTTTTTTTTTACATATTTCCCAAAATAGATATTTTGTCAGATTTTATTAAATATTTTGGAAATTCAAGGTAGTATGACGCGCGACGCATTAATTGATTGTTTTGGTAATTAAAAATAACCCATATTTTTTTAATGCTTTTGAATTTTAGGAATTTGGATTTCATTTTTGTTTTCGGTATTGAGTAAATGAAAATCTTTGAAACGGAAATGAACCCACTTACCGACATCCGATAGAGCTAAAACTCGGCAGAGCGACTCGTTGTTGATGACAATTCATTTCAATTTTTTGTGGCAATCGCGTACACACACACGGACATACAAGCATTTTTCTGAAATCAGATTACAGCAGTTAAAATAAAAAATAAATGTCGGTCCTACCCGATCGACATTTGGCGAGTTTGGTAGAGTAATTGACTGCAGTTTCTGGGTAGGAGTTACATCGGAACACTATGTGCTTACTCTGTTACTCATCGCCAGAGTTACATCGGAACACTCTGTGCTTACTTTGTCACTCTTTGCCAGCGTTATATCGGACCGGAATAAATGTGAGCTTTTGTGGCTTCGTTGAAAACCGAAAATGAATACTAAACTTACAGGTCCCAAATTATATTAGTACTTACCTAAATGTTTAATTAATTATATGATCTTTCTATATTTTAAAAACGTTTATATCGATAAATTGGTGTGATAATTTTTGTAAAGCTAATATTTCTTTGTAAATAAAAATTATTTAAGTAAATTTTTATTTCGAACTAAAGTGTCTTTATTCTATAAACATATTTTAAATGTGTACAATGGTATAGCATTCCTAATGGATTATAAAAACCTACGTTATGTTGTTTTAGTTTTTTAATTTTTTTTTTTAATTCCTTAACAAACTACCAGCTAAACTGCCAAAGCAGTTTGTCAGCCGCCAAACCAAAGAAAACGTGTAAATAAATATTATTCTTTAAAATATTTATTTTTAGTTCTTGGATTTTATATAAAACAAACCGGAACGCTATTCCTGTTTTTCAAACATTTTTTAAATTATTTTTATTTCTTGCTAGAGCAATCCCGATGAGTTACAAAACTTTGATATGTAAATTACAAGTTTCATTTACAAAACAGTACAGAAATAGAAAATGGGGGGTGAAATAGAACAAACAAAAAGAAACAAAAAAGGAAACAGACAGGGATATACACATAAGCACAGAGCCAAGGTAGGAATGTAGGAGAAGACACTTACCCACTAATACATTCGTAAAAATAGATTATGCTCAATTACAAATGCAGGGGACAGGAAAGGAGAGAGGAAGAAACGATTAATTATTTCCAGAACCAAAATTCTATGTAATGTTTTCACTTTTCTCACTCATTTGATGGTATTTCATTTCAAACAACAGAAAGAGGTTGTAATAATATTAGAACTAATATTTTGGTCATGTTTTAATGTCATTGTATTTGTTCATTTAAAATGGGATTGGCGTTCCGGTTTATAACAGTTGTTGAATGTGCCACTGAATATAATTTAACAATTTTATTGATTTGGTCGATGAATTTAAGTCGATGTATTACTATTAATTGCAGCCTTTGATTGCTTCGTGACTCATATAAATGGGGTAACACCATTATTATTAAGATTATAGCACTCATTAGAGCAATATAACGATTTATTTAATAGATATGTTATCATCACCAGCTTTTGATCGTTAATTAAATAGATTAAATGTGAAAATAAGCTAATATCGGAGGAATTAAATACATAAACAATATATTTAGTTTTATAACAACTTAACGTTGATAAAAAACTCACCTGCGTTTTTTATATATGTTTATCACTGTTATCCTACTTGTATATAACTATTTACCTTTTTAAAATTGTTTTATGGGTGAGACTGCAAGGTAAAAAAGTTTGAAAATAATCAATAATAATTTACGTCAAAATGTCTGTTTAATGTGTGGCCTATCAATGTAACAAGAAATCCAGTTTTTTATTTTGAAAAATAAATTCGATGCAATTTCATATAATAATTGAGATGAGGCATACTATCATAAGTCTCGAATAGGCCTTGTCTTAAAAAGTAAATAAATTTGCCTGTGGCGCAAACAACTTCCCTTGTTCAACTAAATAATTCTTACTGATATCATTCTTACGAAGCCAACTGGAGTTTCCGAATGCCATGAAAATTATATCCACTCTGCTTAATTAAGTATTGGTTTAATGCACTCACAACGCATACTAAAACTTAATGGTTCTCTCAAGTTTCTAAACTGGATGGATTACTAAATTATTTCTGAGCTAACGACATGTTAATGTTTTACCTTTGGGGCATTTATTGCCTGCTTGTACCCACGCAGATATTAAAGTAAATGGTAAATTGATTGAATAGATTTTAACTTATCAAACCGTGTTGCTATTCCTCCTCCAGGAGACTTGGTTTGATCAAAATAAATTATTTGATGTAATCTCTGTTCTTGTTCCAAGGATTAAATATTCTGTTTTGTTCCACATAAACAGTAGCTTATTAATGCATGTTTACTTTAAAATGACATTTGTATTGATTCTTTACAAATAATTGTTGTAAAAATCTTGTAATATATATCATGGAATATACTATTGAATGGAAACTGACTTTTATTTTTATTTAACTGTTTTCATATCCACTTGAAAAATATTTATTTGCTGTTAAAAAGAATCCCTCCAACACTACTGCTGATCTCGTACAAATCGCAAGTGCTTCTCACTGTTGTTGATTTATGGTCTGGCGTTCCAGAATACTTGAAAAATATCTTTTGACTCTGTGCAGAAACGGGCGGCCTATTTGATAGATTCCCTATCTTAGAAAATGGATTGCATTTTTTAAAGCACAGGCGTCAGGTAGAAATGATGTTTTTGTCCTACCGGTAAAATACCGGTAGGAAAGTGCTCCAAACAACCAGCACCATTGATCTCTTTGCCTCCGGTGCGTAGTCAGGAAACACGCCAAGCGCGTGCTTAACATTTGTACACGGCAGAAACTTCATGAAAAGTCATGTTCATGAGTTGAACAGCTCGGTTGTGGAGGGATTTGTCCATTTCTGTATTTCCTCTCTCCCATGGGTCTCTTTAAGAATCGTGTTCACTCTTTTTTCTAATTAAAAAATATATTCCACACAGCATTCCCAAAGATGACATATGGCCTGAGGGAAAGTATTTTCCTCAGGGCATCCTGTGTGGAGTTTTTTTTTATTTTACTGGTTCATTTTTCATTGAAATTGAACTAGTCTATAAGAAAAACACTAAAAACATAACTACGCATTCCCCTTTATTAAGATTGCAGAAGAACAAGAACACAATCACTCCTGTGAAAGATAGGATTACATTGGAGATATCCTGGCTTTCTTGGGGCAACTTTTGATTGCTACGCAAGTGAGGTCTGCAGCACTCTTCTTCAGAAAGCCGGCCTTGCAGCGACATCCCTTGGCAGGAGGCTTGGTCTTGCAGTTAGCAAATGCGGGGCACTCACAGGTGCCACCAGCACAAGGGCTGGGGGTACTCACCAGTTCCGAGTTGGGGTCGGAGCAGCCTGGAAGAAACCGAAATAATTATTAAATAAGAGTTGCGTCAGCTGGTTCAAACATCACTTTTTCACTTGCCAACTGGTTTCCAAACATCATAATTATATACCCAACTATTCACAGTTAATAATACTATTATAAACAACATTAAAAATAAATAAACGTGTACTTAAATTAACGTTTCTGAAAAATTGATTCAACTAGCCTTAATAACCCCCCATACACCAAACCGTATGTAATTAGCAACCATCCAAAATGACGTGAAGGTACCAAAAATGTAATATTTTAAAATTGGGTTGAAAGAAAAATCCGTATCGTGGAGAAAAGGTCAATACTGAGATGTACATCGTCCTTGAGGTGATTTTTCACAAAAACGGTGCTAATTATAATTAATTCTCCAATTATTATTATTTTGGTATTAAAATTGTTAAACTCTTATCCATTATGTAAAATAGTTTCATGTGTTTCTCTGTTCTTCTTTAGTATTATTTAATGGGCAGACAGTATTCTGCTGATGCGCTCACATTGAATGTCACAAAAAACAATAATTTAACAATAATTGGAATATATTCAATTGAAGCACTAAGGATTGAGATGGAAGATAGAAGCTTTGGTAATATGGATACAATGGTGTATTATCATCCTACATAACTATAGTATTTTCGGCTAATCCTACATACTACATAGTATTATCGGCTAATCCTACACAGTATTATCGGCTAATCCTACATAATATTACCGGCTAATGGAAATTTGCGACAGATAAAATGTGTTATATTTTTACTTACAGTTTTCTGTCTTGACGCACTGTTTTTTAAGGTTCCTGACATATCCTGCCTTGCAGCGGCACTCCACAGGGCAGCCGGGGGGCTTGGTGCATCTGGCTACTCCTCCAGCGAACACATTGGCACAGGTAAGGTCATCGCACAACGCGCACTTATCCACCACCTCGTTTTGGCCGCATTTTGGCACTGAAATCAAAAAGGGGTTGGACTGAAAAGGTCATATTCATTAAACCTCATCAATTAAAACGTTGAATATTATATCTTGTGTCTTGATTAGACTTTCCTTTAAAGAAGAAAGAAAGGTTATAATTACGTGGCACTGCAGCGCATTTTCCTGACTTGTCCTTAATGTATCCCGTTTTACAGTTACATCCGTCTGAGGGGTTTGCATTTACATCGCCATTGCAAGGAGCTTGTATACATTGTCAACAAACAAGAAAATTATTACAAAAACAAAAAGGCTTTAATACCTCACTCTACTCGAAATAATTCAAATTAAATTTCATCTGAACTAAAGAGCGGAAAAAATGCAAGGAAAATAAAAAGATATGCGCATTTAAATGCACCGAAACTTTGCAAAAAATGCAACGGTTCAGTAAAGAATTCGCAGAGCAGTAAAGATTTACTTATTTTTTTAATGATTTTTATGTAAAGGATAATAATTGTGTTATGAAATAGTATGAGTTTGAACGTAGGTTATTTGAATAAAAATAAACATTCATTGCATTTTTAAATGATGTTCAAATATATTAAAAAAAAACAAGATTAAAATCTTAACTTTAAAGCATGCCTAATTTGTATTTTAATTTAAAAAAATAAGTTTTCCGGGAAGAACTTATGACTTTTTTTAGAAAACGTGTTTGTGTTTGAAAATCAAAAAAAATGAGTGTCTTAAAGCGGAGGGAGAGTTGATTAGATCGTTTATAATTACTACACTTTTAATTTCGTTATAATAGTTAGCATAAAATATAATTTCGGCAAGCTATGTCCGTAGCCCGTACAAGTTATGGAGGTAACTGAAGATTTAGAAACTAGCCCTTTTAAAATTGAACGCATGTAGGAGTTTTTAGTAATACTTGGAAACTGCCGTTTTTAGCGGGAAAAGGCAAAAGTAACACAAATCGCGTAAAAATGACAAAGTGCAAAAGAATTTACATTTCATTTTTTCAAACCATTACTTATAAAATTATCACAGAAAAGCAAAGAACACTTTGGGAAGGGGTTTTCTTAACAATAATCACAAGAAGATGTGATAATAGCGCCACATTTATATTATTATCGTAAATGAACAAACAAACACTCTAAAATAAATTATTGCTTCCTCAATTTTGAAATCCTAACCTAAATCAAGACACTGCAGAGGTATTTTGCAGTAGGTACATAATATCAGAGGTCTCATATACTCACAGCACTTTTCTGCTTTGATGCACTTGTTGTCAAGATCTCTTACAAAGCCGGATTTGCATTTGCAACCTCCGTATTTACAGGGCTTGTTGCAAGTTGTTTGGGTGTCCTTGTTGAGGCATGTTATAGGGCAAGGGTCTCCACAGGGGTGGAAGGCAGCATTTTGGTCCCCTCCACATATCTCTGCGTAAAATTCGACAATTTATAAGATATCCTACAAAACCAACCAAGCAGATTTGTCTGACAGATCATACTACATAGCTAGGTACTAAAACTAAGGTGTTTTGTTCACAGAAAGTGGTGTAAGAGTTCAATCCAATTATGTTTTTCCGAATAACTTAAGGACCGGTCGGTGGCTGAGTTGACATCGCGTTTGGGTCCCACCCAGGCGTAGTATGTTCAATTTCTAGGCTGGCTAATTCCTCCATCACCAAAAAAGCAACATTTTGCGCTTACTGTGGTGGTAGTAGGAGATTTTCAAATATTGTCAGGTCGTTACCCGGGAATATTTGTCTTTTAAAAATAATTAAAAATATCTACACAATTCATCAAACATTTACTTAAGGCGATGCACTACGTCGCGTAGTATTTTAAATTGAGCCGCTATCAATAACAACCCTTACGTAGATGGCGGTAAGGTTTAAATTCCCGCTTAACACCATCCGCCTGTTTTGATTTATGCAAGAATAAAACATGACCAAAAAGTGCCTTTTATTTTATTTTGTGGATGTTGAGGCATAAATATTTAATTTTTTTCCGATCATTTTATAAATAACTTAATTTGCCACACTATACAATAAAATTATTACCGAAAAAGGGTTCGTAAGTAGGAGATTTCGAACTTTAAAGCAGTTTTCATAGGCTTTTACATTATTTTTTTTCTGGGCTATTAAAAAAGACTTATCTAAAAAATACTCGATTATTTCAAAGGCCAAGATGTATTTTACTCGCAGTATTTAATTAAAGCATCTGAAACATTTCTAGGCGACCAAATTTTCAAACCAAAAACACATGATTTTGCATTACGACGTATGGCATCGCCTTAAAGCCGTTAATCGTAGTGCAACACATGCATCTCTATAGTAGGACTATGATTGGGCTCCGCACAGAATTTTTACTGTTTGAACATGACAAAACTAATGTAAAGCACCTATTTCTTACCATTTATTTGTTTATCTACGCATTGTTGTTGTTTGTTCCTGCAGTATTTGGGTTTACAATCACACTGGGGATGACAAGGCAATAAAGGAGAGCCTCCTATCGCGCAACTGAATCCATCAGTAGTACTACAGCTATCCGTCGAGCATCTGTCGGGACAAGCGTGATATTCTTCAGTGTCTTTGCAGGGGAATGGTTGGGCTAGAACAATACGTTAGTTTGTCAGTTTCATAAATTCATTTTTCCATCGTTTGTAGTTTAGAACGAGGTATAATACTTATTCAAAATACAAAGTAAGAGTTACTGATCCTCACGACATTCTGAAATGTAAACACACTCCTGGTTGATGTTTCTTTTGTAGTCCTGTTTGCATCTGCAGGAGGGCCGACATGTTCCTTTTAACAAAGACTTTTCTCTATCAAATGGAGGACAATCTACGCGCTTTCCGATGTTCTCACATGTCTCAGAAAGACAAGGGTTGGGACATATGTCAACCTGCTCGTTAACACCACATTCTGAAAAAAAAAAACATTCACACTCACAATTAAAGACGCAATAATGATGAATCTCACAAGACTTTCTTCTGTATTTTTTTAAAGGTAAAATTAATCTTATGAGAATGGAATCATATTCTTGGGGTAGAATCACACTAGAAAGCTTTATCGAATCTTTTTATCTATTTTTTTTAATCGCCAATAAAGCAAATAATCACTCACCGCATTGGTCAGGAGAAACGCATTTCGCCTTTGTATTTCTAAAGAAACCAGGTTTGCAGTCACAGCCCGGATTACAGACTAGGAAATTGCACGTGATGTTTTGTCCTAGAGTTAGGCAGTTCTCCGCACAGGGAGACAGGCAGCCAGTGAATTCCTTATTAGGCTCGGGACAAACGTCAACTCCTGGAAAAAAAGTGATTATTGTTCCTAGCAAAATCGTTGCCACAATATGACAAATAGTTATATATTTACGCGAATTGAACAAATGATACTTGATGTTCAATGATTTTGTGAAACTTCAAAATATTACGACATTCTATAAATAATAAATTGTTTAAGCATAAGGCTTTTAAAAAATGTCTCAAAAATAAAGATTTTTATGTTATCAAAAAACTAAAAACATTCCATAAATGCCGAGGCTGTTTTAAAATTAATATTTTTGATACTGACAATTGATGGTGGAAGTCCATTTTAATGATGTATTGAAGCATTTTTAAACTTATTTAATTTTTTTCTATTTCAACTTATTTGTAGCCATCTTCGGATTCATGCAATTACTTCTTTAATTATGGTTATATGCACAACATTTGGGGGAAGGGGAGGAGTTACCTAGAGTAATCTTTGAGAGTTATTATAGTGAATGTAATGTTGATGAATAAGAGTTGCTGATATTTATTTTCTATGATGTTTATTAGCAGGGTCTCACCACAGTCCTCTGGCTTTACGCACACTCCGTCAGCATTCCGGTAATATCCCCACTCGCAGATACAACCAGGATTGCAACTGGGTCTGCAGGCAATATCGCTGCGTCCGAACGAGCTGCAATCCCTTACGCATGAGTCGTTACCACACTCCGTCCAGATTTCATTCGAGCCCGTACACACGGGAGGAACTTGAACACACAAATGTTTTTTTGTTTAAATATAAATGAGACTTTAGTAGTATTTAGTACAAAGTGTAAATAATATAAGGTCTGGGGATGATTCTTGCGGCACCCCCGTATTATTTTCAAGCGAATTTGATATGTGAATTGGAGTGGTTACATTACACATTTAGACCGGCAACCACACACGATATACAGAAGACCAATTTCCGTATTGACATTAGAATTCACGCAATTTCATAGGTTTTGAAGGCGAGTAAAGAAACTTAGTACGCAACAAAGATGGATCTGAATTGGATCTCAAAGGACTTCAAAATTAGATTTTTTTAAATTTAAAATAAAAGCTTATGAGAACAAAATGATATTTTTGAGGTGGAATTAAAGTTGGAGGCTTTACTGAATATTCTTTCCCAGCCTTATTTTAATCGCCAGTAAGTAAATGAGCACTCACCGCACTGATCGGGTGAAACGCATTCCGCCTTCGCATTTCTGAAGAAACCCGGTTTGCAGTCACAGCCCGGATTACATACCAGGAAATTGCATGTGATGTTTTGTCCTAGAGTTAGGCAGTCCTCCGCACAAGGAGACAGACAGCTGGTGAATTCCTTGTTAGGCTCGGGACAAATGTCAATTCCTGGCAAAAAGCGATCATTGTTCATTGCAAAATTGGTGCCCGACTATGACAAATATATTTGAGAAATAACACGTATTTTTGATGCATGATGCACAATTATTTTGTCAAATTTCAAACTATTATGCAAATTATCTATTAAATGACGAATTTTTCAAACATAGGTCTTTTACAAATTATATAAATATAAACAATCTATGAAAACCAAGATCGTTTAATTTTATTTGAAATGCCTACAGAAAGTTACACATTTACTTCAGACTGAGCTTATCATAGCCATTATAGCCTATCTTCAGACTGGTCTGAGACACATATGTAAATCTTCTCTCATTATTAACGATAACCAACTAAGTTTGTGAATTATTAAGGATAGCGTGTGTCACTCTCCACAGAAAAAAAATGTCTTATTTTAAAAAGGGTTAAGTCTCAAAAGAATATCTGAATTTCAAAGTTTTAAAAATTGACACAGCCAGCTGTAGAATCCCACAGGAAGCTGAAACCAAAACCTTTGAGGCAGCCAGGAATCTCTGAGAGTTATTACAGAGCCGGTAATTTAGATAAATAAGAGGTGCTGAATATTTATTTACTGGGATGTTTACAAGCAGAATCTCACCACAGTCCTCAGGCTTTACGCACACTCCGTCGGCGTTCCGGTAATAGCCCCACTCGCAGATGCAGCCAGGATTGCAACTGGGCCTGCAGGCAATATCGCTGCGGCCGAACGAGCTGCAATCCCTCACGCAGGAGTCATTACCGCACTCTGTCCAGATCTCATGTGATCCCGAACACACGGGAGAAACTTGAACACAAACATTATATGTTCGTAATATAAATGATGCTTTACTGTTTATTACAAAATTTAAATAATATTAGGCTCAATGCTGATACTTGCACCGTACTCGTACACCTACCCCCGTATTATTTTCAATTGAATTTGACATGTTATTTAGAGTGATTGCAGTAGAATAGCAAAATCAAATTTAAACAGGCGACCAAAATAATTTAGTTTTGAAGTTTTGTAGATTGAAATTTTGAACTTTAAGGACGGGTTGTTTCGGAGAATTTGAACAATTCATCAAATTTCAACGTTCGTTTTCAAGTTTTGTGAAAGATTTTTTCAAGTTCTGTTTTTATTTCAGTTTTGTCAAGCAACTAGCCTGCAATGATGTAGCAACAGCATGTGAAGAGGACTTTCACAGAACCCGAAAATGAACGTTGAAATTTGATGAATTGTTCAAATTCTCCGAAACAACTCGCACTAAGCTTTAAGGTTTGAGCTAGTAGATTTTAATTATATGAGCTTTAAGCTTAGAGATTTAGATTTAAGCTTTGGGATTAAAGTTTTGTTATTTGAGCTTTGAGATTTCGTCGACACAATTAAAGCCACTTCTTATTCTTGCTCATCAACATTTGCAATCTTTCCAGATTTCCGCGTATATATATTCCGCGTAGTTTTATCAAATAAACGCCATAGGAATCTCATTTCTACAACGTTTCTACCATTCGAAAACTTGTAATTGTAAAATCAAACACAAAATACAAGGAGAATATCACGCTGGAGATGTGGGTCACCATTTAAAAAAAAAAAATACTCTAGAACTAAACCTCTCAAAACATGAATATTTATGTACTTACTAGGAGCACAAGAACTTTAAGAGCAGGTAAAATATAAACATAATTTTTGTAAACTCACCTAGAAATTAATGTAAAAAAGCACAATACACAGGTGTCCCTAACGTCAATGTTATTCCTTAAAGGATTGATAAGCCAACTCATAAAAAAATTATAATAGAAAAAGAATATAGCTATGGATATAAAGATACTGTCATACATTTTTTTCCACTCGAGTGATCACGTCAATAACCGAAATATGAGTCCAGTGCTCGACACTTTCAAACATTAGTTTTAGAAATTTCCCGCCATTATTAAAAAAAATCATATCTCTGAATTTTAATATGAAAGCACTTAAACTGATAACTCTGCTATATGACCAATGAGTTTACCTACATAATTTTGTTTATTTTATAATTTAAGGATTTAAAAAAAACATTAAAAAATCATTTATTTTATAAACATGTGAATTCTGCGTATTTGTTATTGTAAAATTTTCGTAGTTTACACTTATTTGGGTCAAAATTGAATATTTTCTACTTCTGTACATTTTTATGGTCTATTTGATAATAACAGACACAAATATATATTACAAGACATTTGAAACGTAAATAGCTGTTCTAATAGTTTTGTATGAAAAAATATTTTATAGAATTTGTGTCAACTTGGGTTCGCAAACTGTCAAAATTGATTTCACTATATTAGGATTTTAAATATTTTACCACAAAAAACTGCTTTTGGTTTATAAAAAAAATCACTTTATACTACTATTATCAATAAGGATATTATTATCTCGATTCTTGCTCTATTTACTTCGATAAAACGTTCTATGGAGACAGCTATTTGACGATGTAAAAGACACGTGGCAAAGAATTTACACTGTGATAAAAATAATGAATAAAAACCACTTCACATTTAAAAACACGTTTAATAGACGGGTAATTCAATTACAAATATGCTGTTATGTAAATATGAGATAAACATTGAACAAAACAAACCATTGCATCATTTTGGCAGCCGTTCGCTTGGCGTTCGTAAACAAACTTCAATTCAGAAAGAACTTATAATCTATGATTTCTAGAGTAGTCAATACAATTGTTGTTTTCTGACTTTACGTCCGGGTTAAATCTTCCATAGAAGAAAAACAAAACCCTTCCACACACTTTTACACAAATGATCATCTAGTCAATCCACATTATGCAAGTGCATTATATAAGCAAAATAAATACAAAACAATACAAGAACAACACGTAATAATTCACCGACTCCAGATATTTTCATATCATATAGGTAGAACTCCTAACAGGGCCTATAAATCCTACTGATCCCTCAACATAAATATTTAAAACATCTTTCGTAATCCTACATGTATTTAAAATTACTGATTTTTGCAATTTAATATATAATTTTTTTGATAGATCTAATACGCCTAAATTTTTAATGAGAGAGCTAGATATAATGCCAGTAGCCGAAATAACAAATGGTAATATTTTTATAGTCTATGAAAATATCTTATTTCTCATAAATAATAAACTATCATTTATGAGAATGCCAAATTCTTTTTATTTCATTTCCTAAATGGGTCTATTTTCTTATTTTTTCATTAACAGATTTTTGAATATTACAGGAATTTGGAATAGCGACATCAATGATATAAGTTTTTTTTTTTAATTTTGTCATCTAAAACAAAAATTTGGATTTTTATTATTCTTTTGAATTCTTAACTCTTTATTATCATTTATATTTCATACTTTTGTATTTTTTTAAACTCTTGTATTTCATACTTGATGTATTCTTTCAAATTATTTAAAGTACTTTATATAAGCACTGTAGTAAAAATTACACTAATTTATTTTCTTCTAATTTATAAACTTCTTTTAAATTCTATACTGCTTATTTTCTTTTATATTATATACTTGTTGTATTTCTTAAATATATCTCTTAGTTCATATAAATTCTTCTATATTTCATACTTAATATATTCTGTTAAATTATTTTAATGTACTTTATATATAATCAACGAACACAGGCGTGCCTAGCATGGTGATCGAAATTTTTTTTAATTACTCTAAAAATAGATCAAAGACGTTGGTACAGACAATCGAATGAAATGTTCAAAATAAAACCACATTATTTGACTTACCAGGCTTAGGTGTTGTTGTTTTCTCTTCCGCACCAATGGGAGCGGTAGGTACGATGTATACAGCTGTGGTGAGATGGAAGAAGAATCCGAGACAGAGAGTTCTTAGTAGTAACTGCATCGCGGAACTTTACCTGATAAAAAGTGCCTGAATTTTTTTATCATTTGCTTCAATAAGATTGGAAGCAACCAATCTATTCCTTCTGAACCAGCTTTCCGCAGTGTCCATAACCGGATGGTTATTGAGAAATGTAATTTATCTTTTTTATATTTCTAGGACTAAATAATTTATTTTAAATAATTGCCAAATACTAACAAAAAAAATCCAAAGCTGTCTCACAATCATAAAAAATCGATATCTTTAATGACCTATATTTTATCATTTAGATAAATATTTTGAGTTTGAGCAGAACTAGATATACGCCATACCTTTTGAACATTCAGTTTGGTTGAGTATTTTGACATCAAATCTAAAATTATATTTTGTATAAAAAATGCCGTGCAGCCGTTCTTCTTCGTCACTATCGAAAAAACTGTGATTTTTAGCGATATTATGTCAACATATTTAACGAATATTTCTTTGAATTCAAATCTATTGTAAAATGTATATGCAAACGGCAAAAACTACAAATACAACTTTAGTAAAACAAATGGCGCACGATCTTAGGTTGGTACATGTAAAGCTGTGAAGCTAAAGAGTGACTATTTGAAACACGCGACCGTCAAATTCTTCATAAAGAATTAGGTTTACCCTACTTTTAATAACTCTAAGGTTAGTCTTTATTTAAAATCGTCAAATATCACATTTTCAATGTAAATTCGTAATTATAATCAAGTAAGACTTACCAAAATAATATTAAAATTCACTTAAAAGATGTTTATACACATTAATGCAAATATTGAATCTCCAACGTCTGCCACTCGACTAACAAGTATTCAGAATAATGTTTTAATGCCAATATTTATACAGCGATGGACCTCCCGAAAACACTTTGTCGCTGAAAACACAATATGATTACGAAACCTTGAAATTAATCGAATGATTTGTCGATTAAATCGTTTGAACATAAAATTGCATAGTAATAATAATAATAATAAGCCTTTTATTCTGAACTTCTGTTAGGTACATTAGTATTAGAAATGTTTTGTTTATTATAATATATCCCGAAGCTCAGTTTGCCTCTTGGCATAGGCCTCCTCTAACAATTTCCATTGGGACCTGTCACGCGCTACTCTTCTCCATTGATGTCCAGCCGTGAGTTTTAGGTCGTCTTCCCATCTCATGTGTTGACGTCCTCTACTTCTCTTGCCATCTCTGGGATACCAGTCAGTGACATTTTTACACCATTTCTCTTGAGGGTCTCGGATCATATGACCTGTCCATCTCAATTTTTGTTGGTCTATTCGGGTAACTATATCGGCAACATTAGTTATCTCCCTTATTTTGCTACATCTCACTCTGTCCTGTTTTCTTATTCCTGTCAAACTTCTCTCCATGGCTCTCTGGCAGCGTTCCAACTTTTCTCTGTGGCGTTTGGTGAGTGCCCAAGTTTCGCATCCATAGGTGATGACTGGAATTATACACGTGTTGAAGACTTTCCTTTTTATTTGCATACTTAGTTCCTTGGATTTCAAGACTTCTTTCAAAGACCAGTATTTCTTCCATCCATTTGCTACTCTTCGCTCGATTTCTTTAGTGGTTTGATCTTTGTGTGATATTATTTGTCCGAGATAGATGTACTCTGACACATATTCGAGTGGTTGGTTGTCAATTTTTATAGTTACTGGATCAGAATTTGTAAACAATTTTGTTTTGTCTTTGTTAAAATTGCATACTTTCTTGTAAATGACTTTGTTTCAATAATATAAGAAATGGTATTCATTAAAAAATAAAGAAATATTCATTATATGGAGGTGAATGATTTGCTCCCGGCGTCATCTGGTTGTGTTACGCGGTAAACAAAATTACCTTAGGTATATCAAATTGTAACAACTATGATGATCAACTACGATATCAAATTTTAACAACTTTGTAAACTACCTCAAAAATAAAATAAACTCCAATAGTACACAAAAAAAACAAAAAATAAATGTCACCCGGATTGGATAACCAAAAACCTTTTAAAACTAATTAATAAAAGAAATAAATTAAACCTTAAACTAAAAAAACAACCGGGAAGCGTACCATTAAAAACAGAAATCATAAATATACGTTATAATATTACTAAAAAAAAAACTTTAAAACAAAAACACTACACCACCCTCTTTAAAAATTGCGAAAATGATTCAAAGAAAACATGGAATCTAATTAATACAATACTAACAAACAAGTCAAAAACTCTCAACAAATCTTGTAACAAGATAATAATCAATATTTATTTATTTATTTATTTATTGTTTATTTATTGTTTGTTTGTAAATATTACATAATACAATTAATGAACTTAAAATGTCCAACTAGGCGATTGCCCGTTTTAGGACATTCCAGTATGATAAAGTTTTTACATGTAATATATGGTACATTATAGTGTTGACTATTCTGTTGTTAAAAAAAAAATACATATGTATATTCATACTCTAGAATACTTCCAGTTATATCACGACATATTTTACTATTATTTAGCTGACATAATAACTGAATTAACATAACATAAGCTGAATTAATAGATAAAAACAAGAAAATGAAACCGAATTGAAGAAATTCTGTTGGTAAGGTAATACAAATGTATATTCATTTTTTTTTTTTTTACTATTGTTTAGCTGATATATTAAACTAAAGAAATATTAATATATAAAACAAGGAAATGAAAAATAACAAAAAATTAAAAATGAAAGTAAAGAAGGAACTTTTCCTTTAAGGAAAAATATCACGAAGAATTGAACAATTTTCGAACTTTCTTTATGTAAAAATACAGTTCCTGTAATGCTAATATAATACCAATATAAGTTAAAATGTAAAGAAGAATGTAAAGAAAAACAAAATTTACAATTTAATTACTGTTTTTTAGCATATTCTCGCATTCAACTCTCCCCAAGACCAGAAGCCAATTGTTTACCTGCATACGCAGAATATTACTACTCTTTGCCTTCCATGCATCAGGTATGAGATTGAGCAGTTTAGGGCCTAAGTATGAGAATTGTCTCTGTGCTAAAGATGAGGAAGTGGTGGGCGGAACTGTTGGGTTTTTTTTTGCATGTCTTGTATTATGACAGTGGTTTACGGAAGCTAAGTAGTGCCTCTGTTTTTGAGTATGTAAAATGATTTTCCTCATGTATAATTGTCTTACATCAAGAACACGAAACTCTGCGAACAATGAATTGCTGGGGTACCTGAAAGGTTTTTTCAGTATGACTCTTATAAGCGATTTCTGGGATTTAGCTAAGGGATCGAGTATGGTTTTGGCACAACCTCCCCAACCTAAGGAAGCATAGTCTAGTATGGAATTGCACATTGCAAAGTAAATTCGTTTCAAATCATTTAGACATAGAATATTTCTTATTGCTATAAACAGATGTGTAAGTTTCCTGACCTTTGTGGAAGTAAATGCTATGTGTTTGTCCCATCTCAGAAATTTATCAATGATAATTCCTAGGTATCTTATATTGTCCACACATTCTAAGGTATTGCATTTACATGTAATAGTGTCGTAACAATGGTGTATTCTAATGTTAATAATTTCTTGTGGTTGACCCGCTTGAGTTGAACTGAAGCAGATGAATTTCGTTTTATCCGAGTTTAGAGTGAGGAGATTACTATCTAGCCACTGTTTAACTTTGTTTATGCCAAATTCAGCTTTAATGCAAGACTCATTCTAGGTTTTGCCTTCGAATAAAAGTACTGTATCGTCAGCAAATGTAATAATGTGGTCTGCAAATGAAGTATTACATAAGTCATTTATATAAACATTAAACAATATGGAACCTAGTGTACTTCCTTGCGGTACGCCATATTTAATATTGGCTGGATCACTTAGAGTACCGTTAATATCCACTCTTTGGCTCCTGTTTTCTAGGTAACTAACAAACCACTTGAAAATTTGACCCTGTATCCCAATTCGCTGTAGTTTATTCAGCAGAATTTTGTGCGAGATAGTGTCGAACGCTTTAGCTAGATCTAAAAAAAGTGCAATGCATTTACTACCTTTATCTAGATTGTTAGAGATGATTTTTGTCAAATTAGCGATGGCGTTTTCAGTGCTTAAACCTTTGCGAAAGCCGAATTGTCTACTAGAAAGGATGTTGTTATTTTCGAGATAAAGGATGAGACGGTTCTTTACAATTTTCTCCATAATTTTAGAGACAGAGTTGAGCAAGGAAACAGGCCGGTAATTATGTATCAGTGATTTGTCCCCACTTTTATGTAGTAAAATGACGATTGACTGTTTTAAATGGTTAGGGAATTTCCCTGAATTAAAGCTTAGATTCGCAATGAACGCAATCGGTATGGCTATGTATACTTTAATGATTTTTAGAAGATTTGATGAAATCTTATCGGGACCACATGCTTTTGATGATTTAAGGTCGTCAATTATCTTCATGACTTCGTAAGTTGAAGTTGTGATTGAGTCTATTTTGTGACCGATCCTAGGGATAGTTAAATTGGCGAGAGCGGTTTCTGATTTCTTACACTTATCGAGAATTTTTTTCGCAAGTGTGTCACCCACAGATGAAAAGTAACTATTTGCAAAGTTTGCCATATCTTTGGGGACTTCAGAGTTTGATGTGTTAATGTATAGCGATTTTATTTCAGAAGATTTATTGATTTTGGATTTGGTTATGTTGCGAAAGGTATCCCAAAAACGTTTTGGATTGCAGTTGTTTTCGTAAATGAGTTTTTTATAATAATTTTCTTTCGCCGATGTAATTAATTTCTTACACAAATTCCTATATTTTTTATAATAACATTGTAATACCAAATTCTCAGGATATATTTTTGCCTTTTCATGAAGATGATTTCTTCTGTGAATCGATTTAACTAGCCCCAGGGTGATCCATGGTGTGAATTTAATTTGTTTATTAGATACGGTTATATTACTTGTGTGTTTTGATATATACTCGTGTAGTTTGATAATAAATTCTTTCATTGCTAAGTCAGTATCTGATTTATCTAGAACATTTAGCCAGTTTTCTGCGCTCAAGTCCTCAATTAACTTGTTGAAATTAGTTTTAGCAACGTATTTAATTTTCGAAGAAGTGGGAGGCTTGTTTTTAAGACAAAGAGATGTTGTATAGTGGTCTGAAATAGTTGAGTGTATAACAAAAGTGTCAATAAAGTTAATATTTTTTACATTGATGTGATCAAGACAGGATTTACTCGAGCCCTGTTCACGAGTAAAGCTGTTAATAGTCTGTGTGAAACCATTTTCCGCGAGTAGACATAGATAATCGATTGATTGACGGTGGTAGTCAGGGATAGTGTTAATGTTTAAATCTCCCATTATAATTTGCTGTTCAAATTTTTTTGCATTGTTTAAAATTTCTTGCAATGAAGAAAGGAAGGGGTCAATATTGATGAAGGAAGGAGATCTGTAAATGGCAAATATGCATATGTTATTATTCAATACTATTTTCATACAGTTTGATTGTGCTAAAGTAATTTCCTCTACATGAGCTTTAATTCCGTCCTTGATGTAGATAACAATTCCACTGGATTTGTTGAGGTTGGTTGTGGTGTGATATTCAGAGTAATTGTGGATTGATTTTACGGTGTAGTATTTATTTAACCAGCATTCGGTTAATATTATAACATCGAAAGATGGATTAAATTGATCAAGAAAAATTGTAAAGTCATCTAGATTTGAAATGCTTCTAATATTCTGGTGTATGATTTTTAGACTATATGAGTCCCAGTTATAGTTGTTTAAATTCTCCAGATCTCGAATTATATTCATATTAATGCTAATTACAGAATCATTGTAATTATCCGAAGGTAACTGAAACATAATTATGATTAAATTTACTATGATGTGTGGTGGTGAACCCGTAGTTCTTTTGCGAAAAGTCTGCAAACAAAAAGTTAAAAACGAAAGTGTAAATTACTGTGTTGTTAATCGGTGTTTTATTAATATATTGTATAGTAGAATGTGAGTTCTGATTATTCGAGTATGATGTGTATTTTACTTCGAGATGAAAGTTGAATCCACTAATTATATTAGATGTAAAAGATGTTATAAAAGATGATGGTGTTGGTATGTTTCGTATAGAGCAATCTAAGCAGTTGATGGTTATGTAGATATCTGTCATGAAGGCTGCAAATACAAAAAATATGAAAACAATAAAATCAATAAAATGGCCAAATGCAAAGTATGTGCTGATTCTGTAGAGGAGTTGATGCGAAAAAAAATGCCAAAAAACAATAATTAAATACCATAACATGCGAAAAATGCAAAGAAGAACCAATACTAGGACATATTTATGTAAATTAAGATTTTTTCCAGATTTACATAGATTTGTTGGGAACATAATCTTACAAAGACTCTCGCTGCTTGTGATACGTACATATGAGTTTGATTGAAGCACAGAGAGAGGAAATAGAGAGAGTGCATTATTATGAGATAATGAGAGAACATTATATAACATGAATGATAATGTTGATACATAGTATTCCCACTTAAAATATATTTTAACTGTAAAGTGCATACTATAGTGTATAATGCTTCTGATTATAATTGTTAGGTGTGATAAAGGACAATAATTAAATTTAGTAACATGTGAAAAATGCAAAAGTATGATTAAAAATGTGCGAATAAAATATGTAAATAAAACAGTAGTAAAGGTTTTTGAGAAATACAAAAACATTATTTTGACAGAGCTCGAGCATTTGTAGTTAATGTAAATTCTGTAAATACAAGTGAATATAATAAAAGTTAGCCAAAATAAAAAGATTATTGAAGAAAATAAGAGCATCATATAGTGAGTAAATAAGATATTACTACTCTGATTCCTACGAGAACATGAAGGAAGAATAATATTTACCCAGTAAACAGATATTTTAAAGAATACTAAAACAGCGTGGTTTTTGTTGCTTAGAGGAAGAGTATGGTTAGAATTTTTAATTGTAAGATTCGCAATTTTTATAATAATTTTGATGTTACTAGGGAAAGCTACTAATGAAAGTAAGAAAGAATTATTTTGATAAAAATTAGGTAATATGCTTAGGGTGTGTGAAAAGTATATAGCGGTAATATTCAAATAAAAACTTGTAGTGAAAGTATTATTTATGGAGATATATAATTTTTTTTTAGAGAGAGCTAACGAAACGTGAGATACAGTCAAAGGAGGTAAAGTATAATAAAAATAGTGAATGCTGATATAAACAATTTTCACACTGATAATTTTGCCACATGAAAGAACTCCTAAAAAGAGTAGGAATGCATTATTTTCAATTAAAACATTATTATTTATAAAGACAAAGAAATAACTCATGAGAAAACTTGCGATGAATATGATATTATCCGGATTATTTTTGTTTAGCAGTGCAGTAAATGTTGAGGTACTTTTTATCATCTGTCATAGTTGTTGGCGTTTTTCTCGATCAAGATCAGTGATGTTTTTAATCGTAATAATTTTGGATGTATCCGTATGTCTTAGTAGAATGCGCCCCAAAGATGACCAAGAGTATTTATAGTTATTTTCTCTGGCGAATTTTTTAGTTTGGGAGAGTAAGAATTTTCCTTTTTGAGTTAGATGATCTGACACGTAAATCCGTTTTGCTTCTTGAGATAGCCCTAGATCTGCTGTATTGAGTTTGCTTGAACTGGAGGTAGAGGATTTTTTATAGTCTTTGATTTTGAGTAGGAAGTCATCTCGAGATTTAATACTATTGAACGACACTATTACAGACCTGGGATTTTTTTCGGACAGTTTTGGTCCTAGTCTGTACATTTTATTGATTTCAGATTGTAAAGGTATCGAGGTATCTCCGTAATTTATGATTTTTGATATCTTTTTAAGAGTTTCCATAATATTTTCATTGTTTGCTTCAGGGATGCCTCTGATGTCGATATTGCACATCTGTGTAATGTACTCCAGCCGGTCAATTTTGTCGTCCTGATGAGAAGTAGTATTTTCTAATACAGCGTTTTGTTTTTTTAATTCTAGCATATCAGTAATGAACCTTTCTTGCGAGGATTCAATGACAGTTAAACGTTTTTTTAGAAGGTCTTGCTGATCCGCTAAAAATTTAAATGAATCAAGGATTTCTTTGTTTTGTGCGATAATCGAATCATATTTTTGTTCCACAAAATCCATTATTGTTTTTTTGAAATTGTTTAATTCTAAAATGAACTTTTCTGACGTAAGAATGCCGCTTGCGCCATCTATGGTTGATGAAGGAAATTTCTCTGTGTCTGTTGACTGTTGAGTTAGATGTTTGGTAGGTTTGCCGGTAGATGGTTCTTGATCGATTTTTTCATCATAATAATTCATATTTCTGGTCTTTTTTTTAGAAAAAGCTTTAGAGCATTTTTTACATTTCCACTGAGAATTACGAGCACCACGTATGTTTTCACCAATCTCTGCACAAACAAGATGATAGCCATTATCACAGACAACACAAGATATGAATTCGGCTGGACTGTCAATATTTTTGTCGCAAACGATGCACAGTGTATTCATGTTGAAATAAATTGATTTCGCCGTGAATACAATTGATTGAATGATGTTTAAAATTGATAGTTTCAACACAGTTTAGGCACTTTTGAATTTTTTAACAGCTAGCTCGTTTTAGTACAGAATGACAGATTTATTTTTATTATTTGTTTTTTTTTTTTTGACAGTTAACATGCAGTTTCTTTGTGAAGACAAAAAAACGTGAAAAAATAGCACTTCACAAGATATAAATGCACTGATTTGAAGCGCGGTCTTTGATTTCTAATAGTTTAGATCTTTGAGTTTAGTACACTTTAATTTTATGTTGATTTTTATTAAATTATAGCAGACGTAAGAATATGTCAACACTAGACTCAGTAGGTAGTAACTTATTTTGGAAATATGATAATTTATTTTATTATTTATTAATTAATTTATTTTATTATTTTATAATAATGAAATAATATCAAATAAAGATGATATATGTAAACATTTTAACGACTACTTTTGCAACATTGGGTCCTCATTAGCTGATAACATAAAAAATAAGCCCGCACACAATACAGCTAACGAAATAACGTTAGAGCATAATAGTAATCAATCACTTTATCTTCGACCTACCACGGAGGTTGAAATAAACAGAATTATTAAGTCACTTAAACCAAATGCAAGTGCTGGCTATGACACAATAAAATGTAAAACAATACTCAATCTGTCCGAACTATTGGCTCCTCCTATTTCAAAACTAATTAACCAATGCATTACAGAGGGGACTTTTCCAGATTGCTTTAAAATTGCGAAGGTAATACCAATATACAAATTTGGATAAAAAACGGATAGGTCAAATTATCAGCCAATCTCAATTTTACCAATTCTATCAAAAATTTTCAAACATGTAATTTATGAAAGATTAAACAAATTTCTACCAAACAAATCACTGCTATATAATAAACAATACGGTTTCAGAAAAAAATCGAATACTCTTTCGGCAACGAATGATCTAATAAACAAACTAAAAACCAGCATAGACAATGGAAATTACGCTATAGCAATCCTCGTAGATCTCCAAAAAGCATTCGATACCGTGAGTTATGTGATACTACTAAAAAAAATAGAAAAAATAGGTGTAACCGGCCCCGCTCTCCAACTCATTAAATCGTATTTAAATAACAGAATGCAATATGTCAGCTTTGATTACAAAAACAGTCAACACAATAATATAAATTATGGTGTTCCTCAAGGATCCATATTAGGTCCTCTCTTGTTTCAAATATATATTAACGATATCTGTCAGTTAAACTTAAATGGGAATTTTTTTTATACGCGGATGATACTGCTATATTTTACTTTGGTAAAAACTTAGAAAACTTACTTGAAAAAGCCCAACTGGATCTTAATAAATTAAATAACTGGCTAGTTAAAAATATATTAACTATTAACACAAAAAAAAAACAAATATAATGATCTTAAGTTCATAAAAAAGAAAAACGCCGTCTCATAAACCTTTGCAAACAGAAGGAAAAAACCTACAAATTTCAGATACCTAGTGAAAAATATCTGGGACTTCATATCGATAAACACTTATCTTTTAAACACCACATACAAAAAGTAAAAGAAAAAATTATCCCACTAATTGGTGTATTTGGTAGAATAGCCCATCTTCTACCAATACAAGTAAAGAGGGGATTATACTTTAGTTTAAATCAATCCCATCTAAATTATCTCATAGAAATATGGGGAAACACAAACATCACATATCTAAACAAAATTCAAATAATACAAAATAAAATTATAAAAAAACTTTTTAACTATAGACCAGATACCCCCACCAAAAGAGTATACCAAGAAAATAACTTACTTAAAATTAGAAAACTGTACGAATACAACATATGCCTATTAATTCACAAAATCCAAAATGGCCTCAAACACAAATACTTCATTAATGAAAACACCACAAGTACATGACCACCACACAAGACAACATAATAAATTATACACTAATTCAGCAAAGACAGAGTGTGGTAAAAGAAACATAGGAGATGAGGGTGTACACATATATAATCTCCTTTCTGATAGCCTGACAACCGTAAATAGAATAAATATATTTAAGAAAAAACTGTTTGCCCTCAAGATCAATGAGCAAAACCAAAATGCTCTCACTTAAGAAAAATATGTTATTTAGGTAGTAAACCATAATTATTAATATATATTGTAACACAATTGTTGGGTAAATGTTATTTATTTAAAGTAGGTTCACAGATCACATATAGTAAAATAGTCACAATGTTTAAAATCCCAATAATAATCAACTGAGCAAGGGGTCGGAGGGAACCTTGCCGATTAGACTTTGGAAACAACAAAACTGACTCGTGCCGTTATGGTGACGAGCGGTGGCGACTGTGGTCTGCTTAGAGGGTCGTACCATAGGACGAAGCGCAACTAAGGCAGCAGTCGGGGTCTGGTTGGTGCTTTGCTTATGGAAGTAGAATACTCCTTAGAGGGTCGTGCCAAAGGACGAGGCGCAACTAAGAGAGTGTACTAGCCAAGGGCAAGCTGCAGACGAACTGGTTGAATTAGGACGTGTCGCTCATTATATAGGCCATCCCTTGTAGAGGGGCGTGGCTTATGTGGCGACTCGAGAGTGGGAGATGCGCAGAGGGCGTCTGCGCAGCCTAGTTTGCCTAGGTATGGGTGAGCGGGAAGGCACTGTACGGGGGAAAGAGTAGTGGCGAGAGTAAAAACGGCGCGCTACATCCTCCCCCTCTGGATCGAGGAACGTCCCGTCGAAGATCCAGATCTGTAGTAGCGTGGTGGCTGCTTATTCTTCTTTGGTCGACCTCGTTTGCGCAGAGGAATAACCGGAGCAGGCAGCGGTGTCAGGTGCCCGTGGTATGGAGTCAGTGCTGAGGTGTAGTAGGTGCCTAGCGAGACATCTGGTGCTTCCATTGAAGCTACCTCGTAGCTCGTCGGTCCATGGTGCTTCAGGATCAGGTAGGGGCCATCGCGACGTGGTCCTAATTTTGCGCTGAAACCTCTTGCGGCTTTGCTAAGAGCGTGGGAATGGACAAAAACGTGATCCCCGGGCTGGTAATGGGGGTCTTCTCTTCTCTTGTTATCCACGTTATTCTTTTGTTTGTCTTGTTTGTCTTGTTTCTCATTATTGTGGGTCCTGACAAGACGTAGGGTATCTTTTACTCATGGTAAAGAAGCCAAACGGCGAATGGCGTCCGTGCGGGGACTACAGGATCTTAAAATCAAAAACGATCCCTGATAAATATCCGATAGCTAAACTTCAAGATTTCGCCCACAAACTGGCAAAAGCGAAGATTTTTTAAACCATCGACTTAACGCGCGCATACCACCAAATACCGGTCGAACCTGAGGACATCCCTAAAACAGCCATCATCACACCGTTCGGATTGTTTGAATTCACTTCCATGCAATTCGGACTGTCAAATGCAGCTCAGAGTTTCCAACGATTTATGCACGCAATAACAAGGGATCTAGATTTCTGTTTCGTCTACCTAGATGACATCCTGATAGCTTCCGCTGACGATGAGGAACATGAAAAACATCTAGATCTGCTTCTTAAACGACTTGCTGATAACAGACTTGTCATTAATATCCAGAAATTTCAATTAGGAGCCGCAACAGTGAAATTCCTCGGACACACAATAACTCCAGAGGGCATGACGCCAATCAAGGACAAAGTCAATGCAGTGACAGATTTCCCACTACCTAAAACCGCGAAAGAACTACGTCACTTTTTAGGTATGTTAAACTACTACCGCAGGTTCCTACCCAATTCGATCAACACCCAAGCAATTTTATATGACAGTATTGCCGGTTACAAAAAGAATGACAAGAGGATTCTCAACTGGAACCAGGAGCAGACAAAGGCGTTTGAAGAATGCAAGCAACAACTAGCGGACGCAGCTTTACTGGCGCACCCAGATCCAAACGCAAAGCTTGCAATGATGGTTGATGCCAGCGACAAAGCATTGGGCGCTTCATTACAACAATCAAAAGGAAACATCTGGGAACCGCTAGAATTGTTCTCCAAAAAGTTCACCCCCGCACAGCAGAAATACAGCACTTTTGACCGTGAACTTACCGCCGTTTACGAATCTGTGAAATACTTCAGGAACCACATTGAAGGCCGCCATTTCAGCATTTACACCGACCATAAACCAATCACCTTCGCATTAAACAAAAAACACGCGTCTAGCTCTCTCCGTCAAGAGAGACAGCTAGATTACATTGCGCAGTTTTCTACCGACATCAGGTATGTTTCTGGAAAAGAGAACGTAGTTGCGGACACCCTATCTCGCATCGATGAGATCAACTGTCCCACTGTAATTGACTACGAGCAAATGCGGTTAGATCAATGCCAACCTGACGGTCAATTGAAGGAAAACAATGGCAGCACGCTTGCTCTACGTCAAATGGTGATCCCTGGCACTGACACCCGATTGTGGTGTGATATTTTGACAGGTCATGTTAGACCACCTGTTCCACCCAGCGTGCGACAACAAGTCATAGCAAGCATACATAATGTTTGTCACCCTGGTATCTTGGGAACTACAAATACGGTAAAACAAAGATTCGTTTGGCCTGACATGGCGAAAGACATCAAGAGTTTCGTTAAACAATGTATACCTTGCCAGAAAGCTAAGATATCAAAGCATACGGTCGCACCTCTAGCAACGTACATATTACCAGAGGATAGATTCCGTAACATTCACATCGACTTAGTTGGACCACTTCTATCATGCAATGATTACCAATATATACTAACCATGATCGATAGGTTCACTCGTTGGCCTGAAGCAATCCCCCTCAAGAATATTTCAGCAGAAACCGTAGCCACAGCACTGATTACGCATTGGATCGCTCGTCATGGTACACCTGACAGCATCACCACTGACCAAGAACGACAGTTCGAGAGTTATCTCTTCAAAAAACTCGCAGGAAAGTTCGGCATCAAACACTCTAGAACCACGGCATACCATCCTCAAGCGAACGATATTATAGAAAGATGGCATCGCATTTTTGTTGTTTGTTTTTGGGGTGTTATGCCGTGTTGCTCTAACTCCTTCTTTAGCCGACGTTTCGAACAGCGTTGCAGTGTCCATCATCAGGGCAGATCCGGTAGATCCGAAGATGTGTAAATTTTGGTTGTCGAGTTTGTGCTTATTTATTTGTGGCCTGGGCCCATCCAAGTGCGAAATGCCAACGGAAGTGGCGACATCTTGTGGTGAATTCTGAAAGCACAGTATTTATGTTAGCCTGGGGCCCATCCAAGTGCGAAATGCCAACGAAAGTGGCGCCATCTTGTGGCAAATTCTAGAATTAGAAAACCGATAAAGAAGGAGTTAGCGCAACACGGCATAACACCCCAAAAACAAACAACAAAAATGCTTTTAGCCGTGAGAATCTAAAAAACTTACCAGATGGCATCGCACTTTAAAAACTTCTCTAATGGCATGTGGAGAACAGAACTGGGTTGAGAGCCTTCCTCTAATACTTCTCGGTTTGAGAGCTACAGTGCGTGAGGACCTAAAATGCTCCCCCGCAGAACTTACGTATGGCAGGACTTTAAGGCTTCCCTGCGATTTCTTCTCAGAAACTCCCCGCGAGGAACCCGACACGTATATAGGATGACTACGGAGAAAGTTCGAAAGTATCAAATTGACCCCTGCCAGCAATCACAGCGTAAGAAATTTTTTTGTGCACAAAGACCTACCTGTCACCACTCATGTTTTTCTGAGAACAGATAGTGTAAGAAGATCGCTTCAGAACCCCTACGAGGGTCCTTACAAGGTAGAAGAACGTGATGACAAAACATTTGTCATATCAAAAAAGGCAAACCAAAACGTGTCTCCATAGACAGACTCAAGCCTGCTTTCGTTCCAGTTGAAGAAAATTTCACTATTCAACCCCCTGTTCCCGTTACACCGATAACCAAAATCTCAACGCGATCAGGTCGGCAAGTACATTTTCCAAAGCGATTTGGAACGGAATAACGCACAAAAAGAAATTTTTATTTGGCATTTTTCTCATTCATAGCTCATGATAGAAATTAAATTATAAATTTCGCCTAACTTTCTATTGCAGACCATATTCATAAAGTATATAATTCTTTAAAATACTGCGAACATCACAATATTAAAATACACGATATTTTATGTAAATCAGTTCTTTAATATTGTAACTGGCCAATTTACATAAGCTAAAACTTAAATCATTATTGTGTATTCACAAGTGTGAAACACCTTAAATACGATGAAACTTTTCATCATTTTACCGCATAACTCATGCATTTTAAAAAACATAACATATTAATCATGTTTTTGCAATCTTAAATCATTTCTATTTTAGATGAAAACTTTTCATCATTCAACTGCATAATTTGTGCACTTCAAAGGTACTACAAGCACCACTCTGTTTTTACTAACGTAAAACTTAAAAAATAAGATGATAACTTTTCATCATGCAACCGCATTTATGCGTAAATACATGTATTACATCATTATTGTAATAGCAAGTGTGACCAACTTTCCACACAACTAATTTAGTTCATCATATTATATTATGTATCAACGTACACACTATATTCTCTACAAACTATGTACGTAGTAGGTTACTCTTAACCACAGTTTTAAAGCATTGTTTATGCATTTTAGTTTTTTTTTACCATGCTTCCCTGGATGTATAGGCACTTTTATACATCCAGTGAATCATGTGGTTGAAATTATTTATTTTTATTTTCGAAGGAAGCAAATACTTTGGGGTGTGACATATTGAATGAAAAAAACATACACTTAGTAAGACACCACTTTATTTTTGAATTAATAACAATAGCCAACCGGGTTTCGCTTGTCCCAAGCTTCATCAGGACTAAATATCAACTAAAGCAAATTAGATACAGGCACATATAAATATAGGTAAATGAAAACAATGAGTGAAAGAGATACAAAACAGATAGAAAGAGATGCAAATAGAAAATGTGGAGACAAATTATTAAGGATGATGAGGAGGGTGGGGGGGAAGGAAATAACAGTTTCAGCGTCGGAATAAATTTAATATGGGACTATCAGATAAATTAATTTGGTTATTTATTATATTTAAATTATTATTAACTGCTTTTTTTATTTCAAGGGCTTCTAAGTTGTTTAATCTAATTCCAGATCCATTTTTATGCAATATTTTAGTTCCCGAGATTTTATCGAATGAATGATTAGATTCTATTAAATGATTTGCGAATTCTGAAAAGGCATTATTGTTTAAACATCGTAAATGTTCTTTTACTCTTAATTTGACATTCCGGGCCGTTTTTCCGATATAAAAAGCAGAACAATCATTACAATTAAGTTTATATATGCCCGAGTGGCTTAGTTTGTCGTCTTTATCTTTAGTATTAATTAAGTATTTACCTAAATTATTATTAGTGTAAAAAGCGGGTTTTATTTCAGATGGGAATTTTTTAACGCTTAAAGAAGAAAAGTTATTTGTATACAGAACTCTACGCCATTGGAATTTTTGATTTATATTTATATTATTAGGGTTATAAGATTTGTTAAATAGGAATTTATTTGATGCTATTTGTTTCAATTTTTTATTAAGAATATTGTCTATTAATTTTGTATCATACCCGTTGTTTAAAGCGATTTGTTTAATGATGGATAATTCGTTGCAAAAATTATTATTATTCAACGGAACGGTAACCAATCTATGAATCATGGAGTGAAATGCTGAATGTTTGTGGGATATAGGATGGTTGGATGAATTGTGAATTGTAATATCAGTATACGTGGGCTTACGATAGATATTAAATTCAAATTTATTGTTAATTATACTTAAAGTTAGGTCTAGAAAATTCAAGGTTAAGTTTGTACCTAATTCTACAGTGAATTGAATGTGTTTGTGAAAGGAGTTTAATATTTTAAGAAAAGAGTTTAATTGTCTTTCAGTGCCTGTCCAAATGCAAAAAACATCGTCAACATATTTTCTCCATAGTAAAATATTCTTTAAGAGAGGTGAATTTGAAGCAAAAATATTGTTTTCTAAGTTATTCATAAAGATGTCAGCGATAAGGGGGCTTGTAGGAGCGCCAATTGCTAGTCCCTCTCTCTGCTGGTAAATAACATTATTGTATTGGAAGTAATTTTGATTCAAACAAATATTAAAAAGACGAGATAAATCATTAGCTAAATCTTTAGACAAGTGAGAATTATTCAGTAAATTAGAAATAATGGTAACCAATGGAACGGTAACCAATCTATGAATCATGGAGTGAAATGCTGAATGTTTGTGGGATATAGGCTTTTTATATCGGAAAAACGGCCCGGAATGTCAAATTAAGAGTAAAAGAACATTTACGATGTTTAAACAATAATGCCTTTTCAGAATTCGCAAATCATTTAATAGAATCTAATCATTCATTCGATAAAATCTCGGGAACTAAAATATTGCATAAAAATGGATCTGGAATTAGATTAAACAACTTAGAAGCCCTTGAAATAAAAAAAGCAGTTAATAATAATTTAAATATAATAAATAACCAAATTAATTTATCTGATAGTCCCATATTAAATTTATTCCGACGCTGAAACTGTTATTTCCTTCCCCCCCACCCTCCTCATCATCCTTAATAATTTGTCTCCACATTTTCTATTTGCATCTCTTTCTATCTGTTTTGTATCTCTTTCACTCATTGTTTTCATTTACCTATATTTATATGTGCCTGTATCTAATTTGCTTTAGTTGATATTTAGTCCTGATGAAGCTTGGGACAAGCGAAACCCGGTTGGCTATTGTTATTAATTCAAAAATAAAGTGGTGTCTTACTAAGTGTATGTTTTTTTCATTCAATATGTCACACCCCAAAGTATTTGCTTCCTTCGAAAATATTATATCGGCTAGTACTGCCAAAAAAGCAAAATATTATAAAAACTATTCTATTAAATACAGACTTATGTGTTTAGATATATATTTTTACAAAGAGTGTTTAAAGTGTAAAGTGTTTCCAAAATATATTAATGTAAATTTTAATCGTATCAAAAACGACAGTTTATCCAAATCATCAATGTGCCAAGCTAAAATAGCCTGGCTGAAAGAAGACCTCAAGAATGCCTACAAAAAACGGAACAATATAAAATTAAAACTCAAACTCCTACATATTGAACTTGTTCATGAACTTCATCCTGTTGAATGGGACCTGTTCGATGATAAAATCCGAAACTTCGTCTCTATTAAAGCTTTTAAAAAACGTGAGATCTTAAACAAAAAACTGAAAAATCTGTGCAGTATTCAACAAACTTTAGATAATAGTGCCCATGTAAAACCTACACATCAGTTTTTTGACCGTGTCAAAAATCTTTCTTCTGGACATTTTAACAATCAAGAAATTTCCCTTTTATCTAAAGGTCTTAAATATAACTTAAAATATAATAAAAATGACTTCGATAATGCTGTTGAAAACGTTGCTGTGGACATCGAAACTGCTCTGCATAATAAACCAAAACCGTTTCTATACAAAAGTGCTGAAAATTTAAAAAAATTAATCCCAAAATTTAATCTTAACCTTAAAACAGATCCAGAAGCCCACATCATGAAGAGTATCCGGAATAAGTTAAAAAATGACAACTTAATTTTAACAAAAGCCGACAAAGGCAACACTGTCATCATATTAAACAAAAGTGATTATAACACAAAAATTGAAGATTTCATCAAAAATGATGTGTTTAGTGTCTTACCATCTGACCCTACATCTAAATATTTAGATAGTATAAAATGTGCTATAAAAAATTCTAAAAACTCCATTTTTCAGGATGATTCTTATAACCAAACAAAGTTTTTAACAAAAAACCCCAAAGCACCAAAACTTTACGGATTTCTGAAAATCCATAAAAGTGATTGCCCCATTCGCCCTGTAGTGTCCTGTTGTAATTCCCCCAATTTTAAATTATCTTCATTTATAACAAAAGTATTTAACGATGCCAATGTGTTTTTCCCAAAATATACTATCAAAAACTCATTAGCATTAATCGATGAACTAAAGGACCTGGTTCTTCCCAGTAATTGCAAATTAATATCTTTCGATGTAGTCAACTTATTCCCTAATGTACCTGTCACTGAAAGCAAAACCCTAATTTCTAATTTACTGAATAATTCTCACTTGTCTAAAGATTTAGCTAATGATTTATCTCGTCTTTTTAATATTTGTTTGAATCAAAATTACTTCCAATACAATAATGTTATTTACCAGCAGAGAGAGGGACTAGCAATTGGCGCTCCTACAAGCCCCCTTATCGCTGACATCTTTATGAATAACTTAGAAAACAATATTTTTGCTTCAAATTCACCTCTCTTAAAGAATATTTTACTATGGAGAAGATATGTTGACGATGTTTTTTGCATTTGGACAGGCACTGAAAGACAATTAAACTCTTTTCTTAAAATATTAAACTCCTTTCACAAACAAATTCAATTCACTGTAGAATTAGGTACAAACTTAACCTTGAATTTTCTAGACCTAACTTTAAGTATAATTAACAATAAATTTGAATTTAATATCTATCGTAAGCCCACGTATACTGATATTACAATTCACAATTCATCCAACCATCCTATATCCCACAAACATTCAGCATTTCACTCCATGATTCATAGATTGGTTACCGTTCCGTTGAATAATAATAATTTTTGCAACGAATTATCCATCATTAAACAAATCGCTTTAAACAACGGGTATGATACAAAATTAATAGACAATATTCTTAATAAAAAATTGAAACAAATAGCATCAAATAAATTCCTATTTAACAAATCTTATAACCCTAATAATATAAATATAAATCAAAAATTCCAATGGCGTAGAGTTCTGTATACAAATAACTTTTCTTCTTTAAGCGTTAAAAAATTCCCATCTGAAATAAAACCCGCTTTTTACACTAATAATAATTTAGGTAAATACTTAATTAATACTAAAGATAAAGACGACAAACTAAGCCACTCGGGCATATATAAACTTAATTGTAATGATTGTTCTGCTTTTTATATCGGAAAAACGGCCCGGAATGTCAAATTAAGAGTAAAAGAACATTTACGATGTTTAAACAATAATGCCTTTTCAGAATTCGCAAATCATTTAATAGAATCTAATCATTCATTCGATAAAATCTCGGGAACTAAAATATTGCATAAAAATGGATCTGGAATTAGATTAAACAACTTAGAAGCCCTTGAAATAAAAAAAGCAGTTAATAATAATTTAAATATAATAAATAACCAAATTAATTTATCTGATAGTCCCATATTAAATTTATTCCGACGCTGAAACTGTTATTTCCTTCCCCCCCACCCTCCTCATCATCCTTAATAATTTGTCTCCACATTTTCTATTTGCATCTCTTTCTATCTGTTTTGTATCTCTTTCACTCATTGTTTTCATTTACCTATATTTATATGTGCCTGTATCTAATTTGCTTTAGTTGATATTTAGTCCTGATGAAGCTTGGGACAAGCGAAACCCGGTTGGCTATTGTTATTAATTCAAAAATAAAGTGGTGTCTTACTAAGTGTATGTTTTTTTCATTATTTATTTTTAAATATACTTTTATTTTTCATGTTTGTACAATTACAAGTTAAACCCACTTTGTCTTACGTACGTAAAGGAACATGGTTATTCGACTTACGTCAACAAAAAACACACCTTTACGTGCTGGAGACGATGTGCAGTTTTTTTTTTACTTTAGTTAGCATAACCCTTTAGTATTTACAATGCTATGATGAACGCCTAACTAAGGCTCCAAAAATGTAATACTTTGACGAAGAAAACTCTACTATATCCTACTTATGTATCAATTAAATATTTCTTTCACTAGATACAACTTACTATAAAACATACCTTTTACTATAGTTTTCTATTTCAATATAACCTATGTAAATACAGCATTCCGCTATATACAGCGTACCATCGAAATGTTTCTCAAGTAAATTACAACTTGTAACCATACATTTGCGATTCTTTAAACATGTGTAATGTTATTTTAAGATTAGTTTAGTCATAGTCTTAAATATTTTTTATACAATTAATGTACAATAATTTTACAACCAGAGCTACTAATTATGCACTCTTGGTAAAATAAATTTACTAGCTCTGAACATAGTTCATCGACGCAACAAAATTCAATGTCCATACATTAATTGAAAATTAACCAACTGGATTCAAAACCTTGAAATCCATGTACCACAACAATCAGCTGGAATTATATCTCAAATTCCATGTACCACAACAATCAGCTGGAATTATATCTCAAATTTCATGTACCACAACAATCAGCTGGAATCATATCTCAAATTCCATGTACCACGCTATATGTACACCAACGCTTCGAACACTTAGTTCGTCGATGCGTCAAACTCTGTAAATAACTCACAATAAGATAATAACTAAGAATTAACTGATTTCAGCAACTAATAAAATGCTTTATAGAATACAAGAGTCTAGTAATCTCAGCATTACGTTTTATTGTTAAACACTTAATTTTAAGATTTCATGGTATTAGAATTAAGATTTTCGGCTAAAATTTTTGTAAAACCGTTAATACCTTCCAATGTGTTATGTCTAGAAATTATAACAGCAATCTACTTCAAAATAATAACTAGCCATACTACTCTGCTCGAGTAACTTTCACAATCTTCTGAACACATTGGAGGCTATTCTCGTTTTGACTGAAGGTGCCTCAGTTAAAATATTGTTATACTCGGTTAACATCAGTTATATAATTTCTCTTAACGATTTTCCATTTGTTCATGTTTATCGTTCGCACTGGAGGGGAGGCTATGGAAATGCGATTAAGCACTTGACTATAAAATAATTAATAAATTAACTGATTCGTTTGTCCACATTGGCAACATTAGTGATGTCACCATTTCCGACTAGAGTGAACCCCGTTCGGAGAAACCTGACGGACTTCATTCTAGTCGTGACTTTCGTGCCGAGAACACGTGGCGTAAAATTAAGCTATTTCGCATTCCCAAGTTTTTACCTACCGCGATCTCACCTAAATGTAACCTGCACATTTCGTATGTAAAATTCAATAAATTATTAAATGTGCGAGGAACTTTTGATTTCATCTCTGAACACACGATCCTTCCTGAAAGATTCGTAAGTATCTTCGACACCACACGAAGCAAAGTTTCCTCCACAAAGGTCAAATTTATCTTTTAAAAAAATTAATATCACCTATCAAATGTTATAACTTCAATTCATGTTACAACCAAAATAATCGTCACAATCCTCTTTTAAGTTTATATTTATTGTACTGTATTTATGTAAATTACTGATATAAACATGAAATAATTGTCAAATCAGCTCAGTCCATTATGGGACTTCTCTGCGCAGGGTCTGGATCACTCGGCTTATGTCCATTTTATACCGGCCCGAAGAACATAAACTCTGGCCTCTCGGAATCTACAGGCGCAGCCTTTGAAATTCTTTGTAGATTATAAGGTGGTGGGTATACGAATAAATCTAAAGAAAACCGTTTGACTTATATTGGGCTGGCTTGATGCACTGCTTTTTGTCGTCTTTGACGTGCCCAGGCAAGCAACGGCACTCCACAGGGCAGCTGTGGGGCTTGGTACATCTGGCCAGTTCCCCAGCGAACACATTGGCACAGGTAAGGTCATCGCACAGCGCGCACTTATCCACCACCTCGTTTTGGCCGCATTTTGGCACTAAAATCAACAATAAAATTATATTCTATTCGATTCAACTTAAACGGCGTTAGGAATGTGATGATGTAACTTTGTTGGACTTTTTTTTCGTTAATTTATTACTTTTAATAATTAATAATTAATAATATTTATAATTTATGATTTACAATTTATAATTTATAATTTATAATTTATAATTTATAATTTATGATTTATAATTTATAATTTATAATTTATAATTTATAATTTATAATTTATAATTTATAATTTATAATTTATAATTTATAATTTATAATTTATAATTTATAATTTATAATTTATAATTTATAATTTATAATTTATAATTTATAATTTATAATTTATAATTTATAATTTATAATTTATAATTTATAATTTATAATTTATAATTTATAATTTATAATTTATAATTTATAATTTATAATTTATAATTTATAATTTATAATTTATAATTTATAATTTATAATTTATAATTGATTATTTATAATTTATAATTTATAAAGATTATGCTTACGAGGCATTGCAACACATTTTCCTGCTTTGTCTTTAATGTATCCCGTTTTACAGTTGCATGCGTCTGAGGGGTTTGCGTTCACATCTCCATTGCACGGTGCTGCGAAAAAAAATAGTTTGGTAATTGTTCTTCAAATTAAACATAACAAAAACGACAAAAATGGTTTCCCTATTCCGCCAATGTGTCAAAGGAGATAAAAACAAATTTTACAATGATATTACTTCTTTACTATAAAAGGTCAAAAATTGTTTGAATATATCATTATAAATGATTTCAACCACGGATTTTCAGTATTAAAAATTAAATTAACAAATGGTGGTATTTCAACAAAAGACTGCGAGAACTGTATTCAACAGAAAGAGAAAAAAAAACTTGACTCTTAATCCCCCGCATTCCCAATTTCTACCGATTTATAACAAGTTTCTCTTTGACTCCTTAAGTTTTATGTTCCCAAAAATACATGTTATTTTTGAAGATAATATTTACAAATTTGTTATGCCGAAACGTGAATTATATGAAATTCCCTCGATAGAAAAAAATCGTAAAGAAAGATCCGAAAATTATTAAAAACACACTTTGTTCCGTTATTATTAGGAATGAAAAAATCCACAGCGCATGTTTAAATGCAACTAAAGTATTTGTCGAGATATTTTGGCTCTTTTTCAAACGAGTTGTGTTTTATTAAATATTTTCACCATTTTCGCTTAATTATTATCGTTTTTAATATTAACGCATTCTCACTAACATTCGTATTTACATATCTCCCTTTCAAACCATCTTTGAACTCTTACTACGAGGCCTAAAAGCAACAGCATTCTCTGGCTTCCTCTTTGGGAGTACCTTTGGTAAGGATTTGCTAATGAAACACAGACTTCACGAATATTTTCGTACAACTAACTGATTGGGCCTTGTTGTTTCCTTATTTTTTGGACAGAAATAAAACAGTTTCTATTCGTCTGTAGATCATTTATTTTCATATAAACAAGATGCATAAAAGCATTGAGGTACCAAGAAAAATAACCGAAATTTAATCACTATCGTAAAATCCCATTAGACAAATGATATGTGTCCAGTGATAAATTTCATAAAGGATTCGTCATCGTAAAATGAGTGAAAACAAATAAATATTCAATTTATTAAGTAGAGAGTTTACGTCTCCCGAAAATAATAACAACATTACTTTGACCCACATTCATGTGAAACTGGTATCATTGTGAACTTGCGCGCGATACTTCGCGCTACAAATATTTAATTCTCTCTCCAGTGGTCTAGCCGCCAGTTGAGCCCTAAATCTCCTCTAACGTACGCGATCTGTTTTGTTCATAGAATTATTGTAAAGTTAGTTTTGTCAATAAAAACAAAATTTAAAATATTCGAATTCTCATTTTTTAACACCGAGAGTAATCACGCAACCTTGGACTCTGCGGATTGGAGAACCACAGAATCATTTAGCCAACAACACATTAAAAATGGCGATAATCACAATCCTAGATAATTTCATTTGTCATTAAGGTACATCCATCTGCTCTACGGTATAAGCAGCTTTTGCTGAAATAGATTTAAATCAGTGAGCAAACAACCACTAATTCTTGCACAATAAGAATATAGCTTTTCCTAGAAGGGCAGAGTCATTTGTTAAAATATAGGACTCTAAAAGGGAGCATTTGTATTGCATAAATGGTTTTTTATGAGTACATAGAAACAGTAGTTTTAAAGTACACAAAACACCAAATTAATGTGTTTTATGTATGTTAATTTCGCAATTCCTGAGAAGTGGTAATTGATTTGCTTTGCAGTTCATAATAATCAAATATAAAAAACGATTCAAAATTCTTTTTTATCTTAAACTCCCTGAATGCAAAAATTCATTACCGATGGCAATTAAATAACTGATAAAAGCCACTTATTGGTGGATCAATGATCACTCACCACACTCCTCCGCTGCAACGCATTTATTATTGGCGTTCATGAAGAAACCGGCCTTACAGTAACAGCCAGGGAGGCAGACGAGGAAGTAACAAGTTGTCTTGTTCCCGAGATTTCGGCAAGTCTCCGGACAAGGATCCATACAGGTGCTGACTTCTTGGTTTGGCTCGGGACAAACATCAATCCCTGGAAAGAAAGGGGCAATACAATCTTACCCAAATAACCTCAAAGGTTTTTCAACCAAATAACACAAAAATTATGATGTTGGTGACATTATGTAAATGGTCAACGATCCAAATGTGAATGATAGCAGAAGTCGGGGACGCCCGAGGAAGACATGGCATGACCAAGTGAATCAGGTACTTGAGTCGGGCCATGTCAAGAGTCAGAACAATAGAAGAGTATGTATGAGACGATGTATGAATGTGAATGAGGCAAGGAGTGTGTGCCAAGACCGAGTTGTTTGGCGGTCCGTCCTCTCTGCCTACCCCTGCGGGGAAACGGCGTGATGGTTAGTTAGTTAGTTAGTTAGTTAGTCATAAAATTTAAATAATCTAAAAAAGAACAGAGTTTAAAGAATTAGAATTTTGAATGATTGTTTTGTGTCATTTATTTAAAAAAAAACGAAGCCGTCAAATAATTACACGAAAAATTTATGAGGTATACATATTTTTTTACAAAAATTCCTTTTTATTCCAGCACACACTTTTACCGCATACGCATTAAGCTTCAGCTATAAAAGAACGTTCTTTATAGTAACATAGATATTTTTGTTTTAAATATAGGAGTAAACAAATTAAATAAAATAAAAGAATAACATATATAAAGAATATATATAATAATAAAAGAAAAAAAATTACTAGATTGTTTGATTGATTGATTGAGTGAGGACTACGAGAAAAAAATACATAACAAAACACCAATTGTCCAAACAAAAGATATCGATTTTTAGTTAAACTTAAAAATCGTAAAATCATTTTTCCACGAAAGCTTGTACTCAATTTCGAAAACAACAAATACCAGCATTTTTTGAAATATCATCATTCTAACGGGCACAAACTAAGGACATGGGTTCGAACCAAAGAGATTAGAAGAACTATCTTTGGTTCGAACTCTTGAAGACGTTTTCTCAGGAACTACCCAACCGAATCGAATGAAATTTTATATTCGTACTAAAAATAGTGGTCTGAACATGAATCAGTGTAAAAATCACCAAAAACCATTATTTTGGGAAATATCATCACTCTAACGGGCACAAACAAAGGAATGGGATTCGAAAACTTGAAAACGTTTTCTCAGGAACTACGCAACAGAATCGAATGAAATTTTGGAATCATACTAAAAATAGTGATCTAAACATGAATTAGTGTAAAAATCTACAAAAAGCATTATTTTTGTAAATATCACCATTCTAACGGGCACAAACTAAGGACTTGGGTGCGAACTTTTGAAAATGTTTTTACAGGAACTACGCAACCGAATCGAATGAAATTAAAAATTTATACAAAAAATAGTGGTCTGAACATGAATCAGAGATAAAAACTTCAAAAAAAGCTGTTTTGGAAATATAATCATTCTAACGGGCACAAACTAAGGACTTGGGTTCGAACTCATGAAAACGTTTTCTCAGGAACTACGCAACCGAATCGAATGAAATTTTGTATTCGTACTAAAAATAGTGGTCTGAACACGAATCAGTGTATAAATTTCCAAAAACCATCATTTTTGGAAGTATCATCATTCTAACGGGCACAAACTAAGGACTTGGGTTCGAACTCATGAAGACGTTTTCTGAGGAACTCAGCAACCGAATCGATTGAAATTTTGTATTCGTACTAAAACAAGTAGTCTGAACATGATTCAGTGTAAAAATTTCCAAAAACCATCATTTTTGGAAAATTAATCATTCTAACGAGCACAAATGAAAGACATGGGTTCAAACTCTTGAAGACGTTTTCTGAGGAACTCATCAAACCGAATCGAATAAAATATTGTATTCGTACTAAAAATAGTTCTCTTTACATGATTCAGAGTAAAAATCTCCAAAAACCATCATTTTTGGAAATATCATCATTCTAACGGGCAAAAACTAAAGACTTGGTTTCGAACTCTTGTAGACGTTTTCTCAGGAACTACGCAACCGAATCTTACTTAAAAAAGTGGTCTGAATATGAATCAGAGTTTTACACTTGAAAAAGCTGTGTTTGAAATATCATAATTCTTAACGGCACAAACAAAAGACTTGGGTTCGAAAATTTTTGAAGATATCAACATTTTAAAGGGGTCAAATGAAAGACTTGGGTTCGAACATTTGAAAACGTCGTCTCAGGAACTACGCAACTGAATTGAATGAAATTTTGTATTCGTACTAAAAATAGTGGTCTTTACATGAATCAGAGTAAAAATCTCCAAATACCATCATTTTTGGTAATATCATCATTCTAACGGGCACAAACTAAGAACTTGGGTTCGAACTCTTGAAGGAGTTTTCTCAGGAACTACGCAACGTAATCGAATAAAATTTCGTATTCGTACTTTAAATAGTGGTCTGAACATAAATCAGAGTTTTAAACTACAAAAACAACATTTTTGAAAATATCATCATTCTAACGGGCACAAACTAAGGACTTGTGTTTGAACTCTCGAAGACGTTTTCTCAGGAACTGCGCAACCGAATCGAATGAAATTTTATATTCATACTAAAAATAGTGGTCTTAACATGAATCAGTGTAAAAATCTCCAAAAACCATCATTTTTGGAAATATCATCATTCTACCGCGCACAAATGAAAGACTTGGGTTCGAATATTTGAAAACGTTTTCGCAGGAACTACGCCACCGAATCGAGAAAAAATTTGGATTGGGTTTTATAATAATGGTCTGAATTCGAGACAGTGCCTTTAACTTCAAAAAGGCATTTTTGTAAATATCATCATTCCAACGGGCACAAACGAAAGACTTGGGTTCAAACATTTGAAACGTTATCTCAGGTACTACGCAACTGAATCAAATGAAATTTTGTATTCGTACTAAAAATAGTTCTCTTTACATGATTCAGAGTAAGAATCCCCAAAAACCATCATTTTTGGAAATATCATCATTCTAACGGGCACAAACTAAGGACTTGGGTTCGAACTCATGAAGACGTTTTCTGAGGAACTCATCAAACCGAATCGAATGAAATTTTGTATTCATACCTAAAATTGTGGTCTAAACATGAATCAGTGTAAAAATCTCCAAAAACCATCATTTTTGGAAATATCATCATTCTAACGGGCACAAACTAAGGACTTGGGTGCGAACTTTTGAAAATGTTTTCACAGGAACTACGCAACCGAATCGAATGAAATTTAGTATTCATACAAAAAATAGTGGTATAAACATGAATCAGAGATTTAAACTTCAAATAAGAGCTGTTTTGGAAATATAATCATTCTAACGGTCGCAAACTAAGGACTTGGGTTCGAACTCATGAAAACGTTTTCTCAGGAACTACGCAACCGAATCGAATGAAATTTTAAATCCGTACTTAAAATAGTGGTCTGAACATGTACAAGAGTTTAAAACTTCAAAAATAAGCTGTTTTGGAAATAACGTTATTCTAACGGGAACAAAGTAAGGACTTGGGTTCGAACTCTCGAAAACGTTTTCTCAGGAACTACGCAACCGAATCGAATGAAATTTTGTATTCGTACTAAAAATAGTGGTCTGAACACGAATCAGTGTATAAATTTCCAAAAACCATCATTTTTGGAAGTATCATCATTCTAACGGGCACAAACTAAGGACTTGGGTTCGAACTCACGAAGACGTTTTCTGAGGAACTCATCAAACCGAATCGAATGAAATTTTGTATTCATACCTAAAATTGTGGTCTAAACATGAATCAGTGTAAAAATCTCCAAAAACCATCATTTTTGGAAATATCATCATTCTAACGGGCACAAACTAAGGACTTGGGTGCGAACTTTTGAAAATGTTTTCACAGGAACTACGCAACCGAATCGAATGAAATTTAGTATTCATACAAAAAATAGTGGTATAAACATGAATCAGAGATTTAAACTTCAAATAAAAGCTGTTTTGGAAATATAATCATTCTAACGGTCGCAAACTAAGGACTTGGGTTCGAACTCATGAAAACGTTTTCTCAGGAACTACGCAACCGAATCGAATGAAATTTTGAATCCGTACTTAAAATAGTGGTCTGAACATGTACAAGAGTTTAAAACTTCAAAAATAAGCTGTTTTGGAAATAACGTTATTCTAACGGGAACAAAGTAAGGACTTGGGTTCGAACTCTCGAAAACGTTTTCTCAGGAACTACGCAACCGAATCGAATGAAATTTTGTATTCGTACTAAAAATAGTGGTCTGAACACGAATCAGTGTATAAATTTCCAAAAACCATCATTTTTGGAAGTATCATCATTCTAACGGGCACAAACTAAGGACTTGGGTTCGAACTCATGAAGACGTTTTCTGAGGAACTCAGCAACCGAATCGATTGAAATTTTGTATTCGTACTAAAACAAGTAGTCTGAACATGATTCAGTGTAAAAATTTCCAAAAACCATCATTTTTGGAAAATTAATCATTCTAACGAGCACAAATGAAAGACATGGGTTCAAACTCTTGAAGACGTTTTCTGAGGAACTCATCAAACCGAATCGAATAAAATATTGTATTCGTACTAAAAATAGTTCTCTTTACATGATTCAGAGTAAAAATCTCCAAAAACCATCATTTTTGGAAAAATCATCATTCTAACGGGCAAGAACTAAGGACTTGGGTGCGAACTTTTGAAAATGTTTTCACAGGAACTACGCAACTGAATCGAATGAAATTTTGTATTCGCAATAAAAATTGTGGTCTTTACATGAATCAGAGTAAAAATCTCCAAATACCATCATTTTTGGTAATATCATCATTCTAACGGGCACAAACTAAGGACTTGGGTTCGAACTCATGAAGACGTTTTCTGAGGAACTCAGCAACCGAATCGAATGAAATTTTGTATTCGTACTAAAACAAGTGGTCTGAACATGATTCAGTGTAAAAATTTCCAAAAACCATCATTTTTGGAAAATTCATCATTCTAACGGGCACAAATGAAAGACATGGGTTCGAACTCTTGAAGACGTTTTTTGAGGAACTCATCAAACCGAATCGAATGAAATATTGTATTCATACTAAAAATAGTGGTCTTAACTTGAATCAGTGTAAAAATCTCCAAAAACCAAAATTTTTGGAAATATCATCATTCTAACGCGCACAAATGATAGACTTGGGTTCGAACATTTGAAAACGTATTCTCAGGAACAACGCAATCGAATCGAGTAAAAGTTTGGATTGGTACTAAAAATATAAGTCTGAACATGAATAACTGTCTTAAACCTTAAAAAAACTGTTTTGGAAATATCATCATTCTAACGGTCAAAAACTAAGGACTTGGGTTCGAACTCTTGAAGACGTTTTCTCAGGAACTACGCAACGTAATCGAATAAAATTTCGTATTCGTACTTTAAATAGTAGTCTGAACATAAATCAGAGTTTTAAACTTCAAAAAAAGCTTTTTTGGAAATATCATCATTTCAACGGGCACAAACTAAGGACTTGGGTTCGAACTCATGAAGACGTTTTCTGAGGAACTCATCAAACCGAATCGAATGAAATATTGGATCCATACTAAAAATAGTGGTCTAAACTTGAATCAGTGTTAAAATCTCCAAAAACCATCATTTTTGGAAATATCATCATTCTAACGCGCACAAATGATAGACTTGGGTTCGAACATTTGAAAACGTATTCTCAGGAACAACGCAATCGAATCGAGTAAAAGTTTGGATTGGTACTAATAATAATGGTATGAATTTGAATCAGTGTCTTAAACTACAAAAACAACATTTTTGAAAATATCATCATTCTAACGGGCACAAACTAAGGACTTGTGTTTGAACTCTCGAAGACGTTTTCTCAGGAACTGCGCAACCGAATTGAATTAAATTTTGTATTCGTACTAAAAATAGTGGTCTTCACATGAATCAGAGTAAGAATCTCCAAAAACCATCATTTTTGGAAATATCATCATTCTAACGGGCACAAACTAAGGACTTGGGTTCGAACTCATGAAGACGTTTTCTGAGGAACTCATCAAACCGAATCGAATGAAATTTTGTATTCATACTAAAAATAGTGGTATGAACATGAATCAGAGATTTAAACTTCAAAAAAAGCTGTTTTGGAAATATAATCATTCTAACGGTCACAAACTAAGGACTTGGGTTCGAACTCATGAAAACGTTTTCTCAGGAACTACGCAACCGAATCGAATGAAATTTTGTATCCGTACTTAAAATAGTGGTCTGAACATGAATAAGAGTTTAAAACTTCAAAAATAAGCTGTTTTGGAAATATCATTATTCTAACGGGAACAAAGTAAGGACTTGGGTTCGAACTCTCGAAAACGTTTTCTCAGGAACTACGCAAACGAATCGAATGAAATTTTTTAGTACGAACTAAAAATAGTGGTCTGAACACGAATCAGTGTAAAAATTTCCAAAAACAATCATTTTTGGAAGTATCATCATTCTAACGGGCACAAACTAAGGACTTGGGTTCGAACTCATGAAGACGTTTTCTGAGGAACTCAGCAACCGAATCGAATGAAATTTTGTATTCGTACTAAAACAAGTGGTCTGAACATGATTCAGTGTAAAAATTTCCAAAAACCATCATTTTTGGAAAATTCATCTTTCTCACGGGCACAAATGAAAGACATGGGTTCGAACTCTTGAAGACGTTTTCTGAGGAACTCATCAAACCGAATCGAATGAAATATTGTATTCGTACTAAAAATAGTTCTCTTTACATGATTCAGAGTAAAAATCTCCAAAAACCATCATTTTTGGAAATATCATCATTCTAACGGGCACAAACTAAGGACTTGGGTGCGAACTTTTGAAAATGTTTTCACAGGAACTACGCAACTGAATCGAATGAAATTTTGTATTCGTACTAAAAATAGTGGTCTTTACATGAGTCAGAGTAAAAATCTCCAAATACCATCATTTTTGGTAATATCATCATTCTAACGGGCACAAACTAAGGACTTGGGTTCGAACTCATGAAAACGTTTTCCCACAAACTACGCAACCGAATCGATTAAAATTTTAGATTGGTACTTATAATGTTACGCAGTTTGTCACCATGTATTAATAAAAACTTACCGTATACTGGTTATATGCTCCACCATAGCTTGCAGCAATAAGGGGAATGAAATGATGACACAGCAATTTCAATTGTGATAAAACAACATGAAGTATATTTGAGTTAAACTTGATTACAAGAGCAATACATAAAATTTAGAAAATCAGGGGTGGTTGGCTATTTGATAGCACAACATAATTTGAATTCGGCCACGACATTAACTTGTATGATTATATTTACTATAAAGCTAAAAAATAAGACATCACCACTGAGCGCCAGTCTAGAAAACTCTTCTAAACGAATTTATAATCATGGTGATATATAAGAGATTATGTGTCTAATTCATGTGGATAAATAAAATTGTCTCGCGTGCGTGTATTAAATCTCCGACGGTCAAACAGCCCGTCATGCGATGTGATTCCCTCCTGCCTCGAAAACCAACTGCCGGCTTCTCTGGAATTCAACGCTCAGCTTCTTGAATTCAACGAGTGGCGGCTGAAATTTGATGCCAACGCGTGTCTAGAAGTCTTGCTATGTGAGCGGATTGTTCCTACCGCTACAATAAAAATTTGAATCAGTGTATCAAACGACAAAAACAACATTTTTGGAAATATCATTATTTTCACGAGCGCAAATGAAAGACTTGGGTTCCAACTTTTGAAAACATTTTCTCAGGGCCTATACAACGGAATCGAGTGAAATTTTGGAATCATACTAAAAATAGTTGTCTGAACGTGAATTAGTGTAAAAATCTCCAAAAACCATTAAATTTGTAAATATCATCATTCTAACGGGCACAAACTAAGTACCTGGGTTCAAACTCTTGAAGATGTTTTCTCAGGAACTACGCAACCGAATAGAAAATTTTTTTATTCGTACTAAAATAGTGGTCGAAACATAAATCAGAGTTTTAAACATCAAATAAAGCTTTTTTGGAAATATTATCATTTTACGGGCACAATATTGTTTTTGTACTCAAAATAATGGTCTGAACATTAATCAGTGTGAAAATCTCCCAAAAACCTTCATTTTTGGAAATATCATCAGTCTAACGGGCACAAATGAAAGACTTGGGTTTGAACATTTGAAAACGTTTTCTCAGGAACAACGCAAACGAATCGAGAAAAATTTTGGATTTGTACTGATTATAATGGTCTGAATTTAAATCAGTGTCTTAAACTACAAAAACATAATTTTTGGAAATATCATCATTTTAAAGGGGACAAATGAAAGACTTTGGTTCGAACATTTGAAAACGTTTTCCTAGAAACTACGCAACCGAATCGAATGAAATGAATTCGTACTTTAAGGTGAAACAGATGTGACAATTCCCATACAATCTATTTTTCAGCCACATTTTAAAACTATAGATAATATTTTATTTATTTTAGTACCGAAAAATAATACTCGTAATGAGTTTATCGCGAACGAAAATTTCACTGTTCTATCACTTATAATAACCAAGTAATTAAATTAACAAAAGTAATTATTTTATGCGGGCACCGCCAGCCGAAATGCCCGAATCCGTGTTAGAAGGAGACAAACATATGTGCGAGCCATATGTTTCACGTGCACGCTATTAGCCCATTCCTACGGTGTTAAAGTGGTCAGTAAATTTGTAGTAAAAATGTGAATTTGCGCGGCTTGATTTGTTATTCTGATAGAATGTTCGTTTTGCTTTTTTACGAATGTTCCAGTATTACTCGTCGCAAGGAACATTTGCGGTTTTGGCACGCAGTAAAAAAGGCAAAATTAACTGTATAATAATTATAGTGAGAGCGGTTGTAATTATTTAGAACTTTCTTAAATCTGTAACTATCACTAGCTAGACGCCCGCCAATTCACATTCTCTCATTCATTTGAGCGGCCGCTACACTACTCGCTTCGGCGCTTCGACGAAGTCCTCGACGAAGTTAGCCGAAGTCCGAAGTGCGTGCCCACACACTCGTGCAACTTCGCGAGTAGCTCAGTCTCTCGGAGTCCGTGCACTAGGCAACATGGACGTTCAAGTGGCAAATAAAGGATGAAAGTAGATTAAATGCTGTTGAAATGAGATCCCTGAGGCGTATAATAATAATAATTGGATAATTTGTAAAGCGCCGTTTTTGTGAAAAATCACCTCAAGGGCGTATGTGTGGTAAAACCATGTTTGATCGTGTGAGGAATGTGGAGATCCGCAAAGAGGGCAAGGCTGATGTAAGCGTAATGAGTAAGATTAAGAAAGGGACGCTTAGATGGTTTGGGCATGTAGAGCGAATGAGCGAAGATAAGAGTGTAAGGAGGATATATGATGCAAATGTGAATGGTAGCAGAAGTCGGGGACGCCCGAGGAAGACATGGCACGATCAAGTGAATCAGATACTCGAGTCGGGCCATGTCAAGAGTCAGAATAATAGAAGAGTATGTATGAGACGATGTATGAATGTGAATGAGGCAAGGAGTGTGTGCCAAGACCGAGTTGTTTGGCGGTCCGTCCTCTCTGCCTACCCCTGCGGGGAAACGGCGTGATGGTTATTTTATTTTATTTTTTTTTTTATAGTGAATACCTCACAAGAGTCCCAACTGCTCCCGTCTGGAGCCAGTGAGACTATGGCATCCCCAATTGGGGGATGTTGTGAGGCTGAAGGTAAGTGGGGAAGGGAAAGAGGAAGGTGGGGAAGTACCTGGCTATTCAGATCTAGTCACTAAACACGGCTTAAGCCATTTGGAGCAACGTTTCAATTCTGAATGGTGGTCTTACACCAGGGCGATACTGGTAGTATCTTCCACTCTGGAACGTGCCGCAAATATACTATATATTATTTTAATTAATTAATTGTGAAATAACACAAATCAATCAAATAAAATTTATTTGCGCACGCCGGGTTCGAACCCGCGACCTTCGGAATGGCAGTCCAATGCGTTACCACTGGACTATGCCGGCCGTCAAGTTTATTCAAGGTTAGTTAGTTAGTTAGTTATCTTTATGGTCCCTTTCAATTGGGTCCCAAATAACCGCCTCGGATTGGAGTGTTTCTAGGAACAAAAAAATTAGGTCCTGTGACCACAGTGTAGAAGCCATATTTTATTACGTATAGTCACTATGACTCTGCGCACGCACAACCACCAAACACGACGTCTCGAAGCGAACTGAAGTGAACCGAGTAGTGTGGGCAGAAACTTCGTGTTCGAACTTCGAGTCCTTTGACTCGGGCGCATTTACCGACAACAATCGGAAGTCGGGCGAAGCGAAGCGAAGATGACCGAAGCGAAGCGAAGTTCGTGCCCACACTATCGTATTCGGTCAACTTCGATCAACTTCGCGAGTAGTGTAGCTGGGCTACAACAGTCATTGTCTGCCGCGGTTTGAAGTGACTTTTTTCGATTTTGTACAGCATTGTTATTCCATAAAAATGAGGCGTGCCCTTTATAAGAATCATCAGTATTCCGGGAAAAGAGTGAATCCAAGACTAAAGCTGCTGCCACACGCAAAGCTCACATCAAAAGTTAATGTACAGCGCATCATCTTTTCTACCGACACACGACGCTATCAAATATTTCTTCCTATGGTAGGAGAGGGGGTCAGTTGAATTCGAGAGCGGCCGAGGAACATAATTTCATTTGTCAAAGTGACAACTTTACTTACTGACAGCTTGAGCACGTTTTCGAAATGGATGATACTTGTCGCCTATTGCTGGATCTGTTGGACAGCTCATCCTCAGATGAAGATGCCGCCAACTATATAGTTATAAATGCTATTTAAAAAACTTTTTAGATTTTAAACAATCTGCGCGTAAATAGCGCATTTTCACATAACCTGACATAACCTCTCCGTCGAATCAGGAAATTCGCAGTTCGCACGCCGATCGACGAAAGCGACATATAATAAATTATTGTAAAATAAGCTCAATTTTCGTCCAAGCCGTCCAACTTTATCAAAAAACCGAATGATATTACCATATAAACATACTGAGATTAAAAATATGATTAATTTTGAAAGGGCGAAAATTTGTTTACTTCAAATTCAAATATTGATTATATTTATATTTTAAATATATGTTAAGTATGTTTGCCAAATAAAGTTTTTTTTATGTTCCTAAATTTACTAGCACACATGACGATATGAGCTAACATAATAAATAAGAAATGCATTATTAGGCTCCTTATGTCATGGCTGTCAAAGGGAACACGGAACTTAGTTGGTAGCTCCGTAATTTAAAATGACCCCCTCTCCTTTTTACGGCGGAGAGGGGGACGCATAACTTTTCAAATATCGCGTCGGGAGTGGTTACGTAAAATAAATTCGGTTAGCGAAGTTCAGAACCACACTTATAGCGCGTTATATTTTTACGTGTGTCGGGTCTGTATAGGATTGTATGGCGAGCGCTATTGTGCTTTATATTATCTGTTGATGTGAGCTTTGCGTGTGGCAGCAGCTTAAGTGCGAACGGGATGAAACGTCAGCACGGCGAATCGGAATACAGGTAAGTATTATGAAATTATTTCAAAATATTTTATTATTTTTTAAATATTTTCTCGGTACCTACCTAACTAACTAACCATCACGCTTGTTATTTTATGACCCATGTCGCTCGTTTGGTATAGGGTGATTCATATTTAATGTTGCTCAAAAATTATACTCCTTTAATGCCTTTATATTATATCTTTTAGTTCCCACAAACACTGGCGCGGAAATAAAGAAAACAAGTGTTCGAATGACGAGACCCCTAAAATTAATTTTTGTGGAGAAATCCAGGACTGCTTCTCTGTGAGAAAGATGATGAATTAATTGGACAAAGTAGACCAATTCAAGCTATCGGACAAAATATTAAAACAAACATTGAAAGAAAAAGGATCTTACAAAAAAAAGAAATATGGACAGAATATGTGAAAAGAATAAAAAATAAATAAATAAGTAAATAAAAATCTTTTACTATCGTCGTTCCCGCCAGGCATCGTGAGTTCAATTCCACAGCTGGCTAATTCCTCCATCACGACCCAGGCATCGCTTTCCGCTTACTGTGATGGCAGTTTTACAACTAGTTTATGGACACCGTGTATAAGATATTTGTACAAAAAGTTTTTTTTTTCAATCACCTTTCTGCCCTATAAAGGATTTACTATTATTTACATGACATGTTTGTCATTTGTGAAAATAAAATATACTCATTTACAAAATACAAAAAGTTTTTTAATGTGAAAAGGCGACTTCATATGCACACTGTAGGCATCGTCTTTGTGGACACTCATAATATATTACGACGCACGTGGCGAGCTGATTTCAAAACAATGCCTATATTATTTAGATGCTTGATATTACGAGAGCCCTTTCTGACTTATGCATATGACAAATTTGTTTCTCCGTCTGGCAATTCTAACCACTTCGTTGGTTTGATGAATGCGCCCCATAGAAATGTAAGAAAAAGTGTAACCTTTTGACTTATTCGCGAAATATTTGTGAGCAAGCAAAAGCGCGAATACATGGTTACTATGTAGGTATATACCTACATCGCTTGGTATGATTATGTTCATTTAGCAAAAGCGGCCTTTAAAAAAAAGGTCCAGTTAACGCCAGCTCCCGGCACACATACCGTTGTTCCTAGCCGGCTCCTTTTATAAATTATTTAATCTTCCCAGGCATTGATTTAGTTTAGTGAATTGAACAAACCTCTATCTCGTGTCTCTTTCATACTCATGCGAAACATCGTAAATTTTTTGAAATGGAGTCTTTTTCGCAAATGGTTTTGGTTGGGTAAATAAAAATTTCCTGTACCAACGCGCGCGGAGCTGCGTGAAATGTCTTTTGTACGTATTTTTTGCAATGAAATTGTGTATTTTTCAGCCATTTTCTACGATTATGTAATTATAGGTACCATAAAAAATTTATAAAGATTAAGATTACTTATATACGTTCGCAAACCAATAATTCATCTCAATATTATAAAGCATAACGTGTTAAAAGTGTTTTATTAGACGATATTGAAAATAGCACCATCTATCGGCGTAAAGTTTCGAAAAATGTTTTGAGATGGCCCTTAAATAGTGGTCTGAACATGAATCAAAGTTTTAAACAAAAAAAAAGCTGTTTTGGAAATATCACCATTTTAACGGGCACAGACTTAAGACTTGGGTTCGAACTCATGAAGACGTTTTCTGAGGAACTCAGCAACCGAATCGAATGAAAATTTGTATTCATGCTTAAAATAGTGGTCTGAACATGAACCAGTGTAAAAATCTCCAAAAACCATCATTTTTGGAAATATCATCATTCTAACGGGCAAAAACTAAGGACTTGGGTTCGAACTCATGAAGACGTTTTCTGAGGAACTCAGCAATCATTTCGAATGAAATTCTTGTTTTGTACTAAAAATAGTTGTCTGAACATTAATCAGTGTAAAAATCTCCAAAAACCATCATTTTTGGAAATATCATCAGTCTAACGGGCACAAATCATAGACTTGGGTTCGAACATTTGAAAACGTACTCTCAGGAACAACGCAATCGAATCGAGTAAAAGTTTGGAATGGTACTAATAATAATGGTATGAATTTGAATCAGTGTCTTAAACTACAAAAAAAACATTTTTGAAAATATCATCATTCTAACAGGCACAAACTAAGGACTTGTGTTTGAAATCTCGAAGACGTTTTCTCAGGAACTGCGCAATCGAATTGAATTAAATGTTGTATTCGTACTCAAAATAGTGGTTTTCACATGAATCAGAGTAAGAATCTCCAAAAACAATCATTTTTGGAAATATCATCATTCTAACGGGCACAAACTAAGGACTTCGGTTCGAACTCTTGAAGACGTTTTCTCAGGAACTTCGCAACCGAATTGAATGAATTTTGCATTCGTACTAAAAATAGAGGTCTGAACATGAATCAGTGTAAAAATCTCCAAAATCCACATTTTTGGAAATATCATCATTCTAACGGGCAAAAACTAAGGACTTGGGTTCGAACTCATGAAGACGTTTTCTGAGGATCTCAGCAATCATATCGAATGAAATTCTTGTTTTGTACTAAAAATAGTTGTCTGAATATTAATCAGTGTATAAATCTCCACAAACCATCATTTTTGGAAATATCATCAGTCTAACGGGCACAAATGAAAGATTTGGGTTCGTACATTTGAAAACGTTTTCTCAGGAACAACGCAACCGAATCGAGAAATTATTTTAGATTTATTCTAATAATAATGGTCTAAATTTAAATCAGTGTCTAATACTACCAAAACAATATTTTTGGTTATATCATCATTTTATCGGGCACAAATGAAAGACTTGGGTTCGAACATTTGAAAACGTTATCTCTAAGGAACTACGCAACCGAATCGAGTAAAATTTTGGATTGATACATATAATAATGGTCTGATTTAAAATCAGTGTCTTAAACTACAAAAACAACTTTTTTGGAAATACAATAATTTTAAAGGGAAAAAATGAAAGACTTGGGTTCGAACATTTGAAAACGTTTTCTCAGGAACTACGCAACCAAATCGAATGAATTTGTGTATTCGTACTTAAAAAAGTGGTCTGAATATGAATCAGAGTTTTACACTTGAAAAAGCTGTGTTTGAAATATCATAATTTTTAACGGCACAAACAAAAGACTTGGGTTCGAAAATTTTTGAAGATATGAACATTTTAAAGGGGTCAAATGAAAGACTTGGGTTCGAACATTTGAAAACGTTATATAAGGAACTAGGCAACCGAATCGCGTAAAATTTTCGATTGGTACTTATAATAATTGTCTGATTAAACATCAGTGTCTTTAACTACAAAAACAACATTTTTGTAAATATCATCATTTTAAAGGGGACAAATGATAGACTTGGGTTCGAACATTTGAAAACGTTATCTCAGGAACTACGCAACTGAATCGAACGAAATTTTGTATTCGTACTAAAAATAGTGGTCCTTACATGAATCAGTGTAAAAATCTCCAAATACCATCATTTTTGTAAATATCATCATTCTAACGCGCACAAATGATAGACTTGGGTTCGAACATTTGAAAACGTATTCTCAGGATCAACGCAATCGAATCGAGTAAAAGTTTGGATTGGTACTAAAAATATTAGTCTGAACATGAATAACTGTCTTAAACCTTAAAAAAACTGTTTTGGAAATATCATCAATCTAACGGTCAAAAACTAAGGACTTGGGTTCGAACTCTTGAAGACGTTTTCTCAGGAACTACGCAACGTAATCGAATAAAATTTCGTATTCGTACTTTAAATAGTGGTCTGAACATAAATCAGAGTCTTCAAAAAAAGCTTTTTTGGAAATATCATCATTTCAACGGGCACAAACTAAGGACTTGGTTTCGAACTCATGAAGATGTTTTCTGAGGAACTCATCATTCCGAATCGGATGAAATATTGTATCCATACTAAAAATAGTGGTCTTAACTTGAATCAGTGTAAAAATCTCCAAAAACCATCATTTTTGGAAATATCATCATTCTAACGCGCACAAATGATAGACTTGTGTTCGAACATTTGAAAACGTATTCTCAGGAACAACGCAATCGAATCGAGTAAGAGTTTGGATTGGGTTTTATAATAATGGTCTGAATTCGAGACAGTGCCTTTAACTTCAAAAAGGCATTTTTGTAAATATCATCATTCCAACGGGCACAAACGAAAGACTTGGGTTCAAACATTTGAAACGTTATCTCAGGTACTACGCAACTGAATCAAATGAAATTTTGTATTCGTACTAAAAATAGTTCTCTTTACATGATTCAGAGTAAGAATCTCCAAAAACCATCATTTTTGGAAATATCATCATTCTAACGGGCACAAACTAAGGACTTGGGTTCGAACTCATGAAGACGGATTCTGAGGAACTCATCAAACCGAATCGAATGAAATTTTGTATTCATACTTAAAATTGTGGTCTAAAAGTGAATCAGTGTAAAAATTTCCAAAAACCATCATTTTTGGAAATATCATCATTCTAACGCGCACAAATGAAAGACTTGGGTTCGAATATTTGAAAACGTTTTCGCAGGAACTACGCCACCGAATCGAGAAAAAATTTGGATTGGGTTTTATAATAATGGTCTGAATTCGAGACAGTGCCTTTAACTTCAAAAAGGCATTTTTGTAAATATCATCATTCCAACGGGCACAAACGAAAGACTTTGGTTCGAACATTTGAAACGTTATCTCAGGTACTACGCAACTGAATCAAATGAAATTTTGTATTCGTACTAAAAATAGTTCTCTTTACATGATTCAGAGTAAAAATCTCCAAAAACCATCATTTTTGGAAATATCATCATTCTAACGGGCACAAACTAAGGACTTGGGTTCGAACTCATGAAGACGTTTTCTGAGGAACTCAGCAACCGAATCGAATGAAATTTTGTATTCGTACTAAAACAAGTGGTCTGAACATGATTCAGTGTAAAAATTTCCAAAAACCATCATTTTTGGAAAATTCATCATTCTAACGGGCACAAATGAAAGACATGGGTTCGAACTCTTGAAGACGTTTTCTGAGGAACTCATCAAACCAAATCGAATGAAATATTGTATTCATACTAAAAATAATGGTCTTAACTTGAATCAGTGTAAAAATCTCCAAAAACCATCATTTTTGGAAATATCATCATTCTAACGCGCACAAATGATAGACTTGGGTTCGAACATTTGAAAACGTATTCTCAGGAACAACGCAATCGAATCGAGTAAAAGTTTGGATTGGTACTAAAAATATAAGTCTGAACATGAATAACTGTCTTAAACCTTAAAAAAACTGTTTTGGAAATATCATCATTCTAACGGTCAAAAACTAAGGACTTGGGTTCAAACTCTTGAAGACGTTTTCTCAGGAACTACGCAACGTAATCGAATAAAATTTCGTATTCGTACTTTAAATAGTAGTCTGAACATAAATCAGAGTTTTAAACTTCAAAAAAAGCTTTTTTGGAAATATCATCATTTCAACGGGCACAAACTAAGGACTTGGGTTCGAACTCATGAAGACGTTTTCTGAGGAACTCATCAAACCGAATCGAATGAAATATTGTATCCATACTAAAAATAGTGGTCTTAACTTGAATCAGTGTTAAAATCTCCAAAAACCATCATTTTTGGAAATATCATCATTCTAACGCGCACAAATGATAGACTTGGGTTCGAACATTTGAAAACGTAGTCTCGGAACAACGCAATCGAATCGAGTAAAAGTTTGGATTGGTACTAATAATAATGGTATGAATTTGAATCAGTGTCTTAAACTCCAAAAACAACATTTTTGAAAATATCATCATTCTAACGGGCACAAACTAAGGACTTGTGTTTGAACTCTCGAAGACGTTTTCTCAGGAACTGCGCAACCGAATTGAATTAAATTTTGTATTCGTACTAAAAATAGTGGTCTTCACATGAATCAGAGTAAGAATCTTCAAAAACCATCATTTTTGGAAATATCATCATTCTAACGGGCACAAACTAAGGACTTGGGTTCGAACTCATGAAGACGTTTTCTGAGGAACTCATCAAACCGAATCAAATGAAATTTTGTATTCATACTAAAAATAGTGGTCTTAACATGAATCAGTGTAAAAATCTCCAAAAACCATCATTTTTGGAAATATCATCATTCTAACGGGCAAAAACTAAGGACTTGGGTTCGAACTCATGAAGACGTTTTCTGAGGAACTCAGCAATCATTTCGAATGAAATTCTTGTTTTGTACTGAAAATAGTTGTCTGAACATTAATCAGTGTAAAAATCTCCAAAAACCATCATTTTTGGAAAAATCATCAGTCTAACGGGCACAAATCATAGACTTGGGTTCGAACATTTGAAAACGTACTCTCAGGAACAACGCAATCGAATCGAGTAAAAGTTTGGAATGGTACTAATAATAATGGTATGAATTTGAATCAGTGTCTTAAACTACAAAAAAAACATTTTTGAAAATATCATCATTCTAACGGGCACAAACTAAGGACTTGTGTTTGAAATCTCGAAGACGTTTTCTCAGGAACTGCGCAATCGAATTGAATTAAATGTTGTATTCGTACTAAAAATAGAGGTCTGAACATGAATCGGTGTAAAAATCACCAAAAAACCATCATTTTTGGAAAAATCATCACTCTAACGGGCACAAACTAAGGACTTGGGTTCGAACTCTTGAAGACGTTTTCTCAGGAACTACGCAACCGAATTGAATGAATTTTGCATTCGTACTAAAAATAGAGGTCTGAACATGAATCGGTGTAAAAATCTCCAAAATCCACATTTTTGGAAATATCATCATTCTAACGGGCAAAAACTAAGGACTTGGGTTCGAACTCTTGAAGACGTTTTCTCAGGAACTACGCAACCGAATTGAATGAAATTTTGTATTCGTACTAAAAATAATGGTCTGAACATAAATCAGAGTTCTCAGCTTCAAAAAAAGCTTTTTTGGAAATATCATCATTTCAACGGGCACAAACTAAGGACTTGGTTTCGAACTCATAAAGATGTTTTCTGAGGAACTCATCATTCCGAATCGGATGAAATATTGTATCCATACTAAAAATAGTGGTCTTAACTTGAATCAGTGTAAAAATCTCCAAAAACCATCATTTTTGGAAATATCATCATTCTAACGCGCACAAATGATAGACTTGTGTTCGAAAATTTGAAAACGTATTCTCAGGAACAACGCAATCGAATCGAGTAAAAGTTTGGATAGGGTTTTATAATAATGGTCTGAATTCGAGACAGTGCCTTTAACTTCAAAAAGGCATTTTTGTAAATATCATCATTCCAACGGGCACAAACGAAAGACTTGGGTTCAAAAATTTGAAACGTTATCTCAGGTACTACGCAACTGAATCAAATGAAATTTTGTATTCTTACTAAAAATAGTTCTCTTTACATGATTCAGAGTAAGAATCTCCAAGAACCATCATTTTTGGAAATATCATCATTCTAACGGGCACAAACTAAGGACTTGGGATCGAACTCATGAAGACGTTTTCTGAGGAACTCATCAAACCGAATCGAATGAAATTTTGTATTCATACTTAAAATTGTGGTCTAAACATGAATCAGTGTAAAAATCTCCAAAAACCATCATTTTTGGAAATATCATCATTCTAACGCGCACAAATGAAAGACTTGGGTTCGAATATTTGAAAACGTTTTCGCAGGAACTACGCCACCGAATCGAGAAAAAATTTGGATTGGGTTTTATAATAATGGTCTGAATTCGAGACAGTGCCTTTAACTTCAAAAAGGCATTTTTGTAAATATCATCATTCCAACGGACACAAACGAAAGACTTGGGTTCGAACATTTGAAAACGTTATCTCAGGTACTACGCAACTGAATAAAATGAAATTTTGTATTCGTACTAAAAATAGTGGTCTTTACATGAATCAGAGTAAAAATCTCCAAATACCATCATTTTTGGAAATATCATCAGTCTAACGGGCACAAATGAAAGACTTGGGTTCGTACATTTGAAAACGTTTTCTCAGGAACAACGCAACCGAATCGAGAAATTATTTTAGATTTGTTCTAATAATAATGGTCTAAATTTAAATCACTGTCTAAAACTACCAAAACAATATTTTTGGTTATATCATAATTTTAACGGGCACAAATAAAGAACTTGGGTTCGAACATTTGAAAACGTTTTCTTAGGAACTACGCAACCGAATCGAATGAATTTGTGTATTCGTACTTAAAAAAGTGGTCTGAATATGAATCAGAAACCCTTGAAAAAGCTGTGTTTGAAATATCATAATTCTTAACGGCAAAAAGAAAAGACTTGGGTTCGAAAATTTTTGAAGATATCAACATTTTAAAGGGGTCAAATGAAAGACTTGGGTTCGAACATTTAAAAACGTTATATAAGGAACTAGGCAACCGAATCGCGTAAAATTTTCGATTGGTACATATAATAATGGTCTGATTATACATCAGTGTCTTTAACAACAAAAACAACATTTTTGTAAATATCATCATTTTAAAGGGGACAAATGAAAGACTTGGGCTCGAACATTTGAAAACGTTATCTCAGGAACTACGCAACTGAATCGAATGAAATTTTGTATTCGTACTAAAAATAGTGGTCTTTACATGAATCAGAGTAAAAATCTCCAAAAACCATCATTTTTGGTAATATCATCATTCTAACGGGCACAAACTAAGGACTTGGGTTCGAACTCATGAAGACGTTTTCTGAGGAACTCAGCAACCGAATCGAATGAAATTTTGTATTCGTACTAAAACAAGTGGTCTTAACTTGAATCAGTGTAAAAATCTCCAAAAACCATCATTTTTGGAAATATCATCATTCTAACGCGCACAAATGATAGACTTGGGTTCGAACATTTGAAAACGTATTCTCAGGATGAACGCAATCGAATCGAGTAAAAGTTTGGATTGGTACTAAAAATATTAGTATGAACATGAATAACTGTCTTAAACCTTAAAAAAACTGTTTTGGAAATATCATCATTCTAACGGTCAAAAACTAAGGACTTGGGTTCGAACTCTTGAAGACGTTTTCTCAGGAACTACGCAACGTAATCGAATAAAATTTCGTATTCGTACTTTAAATAGTGGTCTGAACCTAAATCAGAGTTTTAAACTTCAAAAAAAGCTTTTTTGGAAATATCATCATTTCAACGGGCACAAACTAAGGACTTGGTTTAGAACTCATGAAGACGTTTTCTGAGGAACTCATCATTCCGAATCGGATGAAATATTGTATCCATACTAAAAATAGTGGTCTTAACTTGAATCAGTGTAAAAATCTCCAAAAACCATCATTTTTGGAAATATCATCATTCTAACGCGCACAAATGATAGACTTGTGTTCGAACATTTGAAAACGTATTCTCAGGAACAACGCAATCGAATCGAGTAAAAGTTTGGATTGGGTTTTATAATAATGGTCTGAATTCGAGACAGTGCCTTTAACTTCAAAAAGGCATTTTTGTAAATATCATCATTCCAACGGGCACAACCGAAAGACTTGGGTTCAAACATTTGAAACGTTATCTCAGGTACTACGCAACTGAATCAAATGAAATTTTGTATTCGTACTAAAAATAGTTCTCTTTACATGATTCAGAGTAAGAATCTCCAAAAACCATCATTTTTGGAAATATCATCATTCTAACGGGCACAAACTAAGGACTTGGGTTCGAACTCATGAAGACGTTTTCTGAGGAACTCATCAAACCGAATCGAATGAAATTTTGTATTCATACCTAAAATTGTGGTCTAAACATGAATCAGTGTAAAAATCTCCAAAAACCATCATTTTTGGAAATATCATCATTCTAACGGGCACAAACTAAGGACTTGGGTGCGAACTTTTGAAAATGTTTTCACAGGAACTACGCAACCGAATCGAATGAAATTTAGTATTCATACAAAAAATAGTGGTATGAACATGAGTCAGAGATTTAAACTTCAAATAAAAGCTGTTTTGGAAATATAATCATTCCAACGGTCGCAAACTAAGGACTTGGGTTCGAACTCATGAAAACGTTTTCTCAGGAACTACGCAACCGAATCGAATGAAATTTTGAATCCGTACTAAAAATAGTGGTCTGAACACGAATCAGTGTAAAAATTTCAAAAAAACCATCATTTTCGGAAGTATCATCATTCTAACGGGCACAAACTAAGGACTTGGGTTCGAACTCATGAAGACGTTTTCTGAGGAACTCAGCAACCGAATCGAACGAAATTTTGTATTTGTACTAAAACAAGTAGTCTGAACATGATTCAGTGTAAAAATTTCCAAAAACCATCATTTTTTGAAAATTTATCATTCTAACGGGCACAAATGAAAGACATGGGTTCGAACTCTTGAAGACGTTTTCTGAGGAACTCATCAAACCGAATCGAATAAAATATTGTATTCGTACTTAAAATAGTTCTCTTTGCATGATTCAGAGTAAAAATCTCCAAAAACCATCATTTTTGGAAAAATCATCATTCTAACGGGCAAAAACTAAGGACTTGGGTGCGAACTTTTGAAAATGTTTTCACAGGAACTACGCAACTGAATCGAATGAAATTTTGTATTCGCAATAAAAATTGTGGTCTTTACATGAATCAGAGTAAAAATCTCCAAATACCATCATTTTTGGTAATATCATCATTCTAACGTGCACAAACTAAGGACTTGGGTTCGAACTCATGAAGACGTTTTCTGAGGAACTCAGCAACCGAATCGATTAAAATTTTAGATTGGTACTTATAATGTTACGCAGTTTGTCACCATGTATTAATAAAAACTTACCGTATACTGGTTATATGCTCCACCATAGCTTGCAGCAATAAGGGGAATGAAATGATGACACAGCAATTTCAATTGTGATAAAACAACATGAAGTATATTTGAGTTAAACTTGATTACAAGAGCAATACATAAAATTTAGAAAATCAGGGGTGGTTGGCTATTTGATAGCAAAACATAATTTGAATTCGGCCACGACATTAACTTGTATGATTATATTTACTATAAAGCTAAAAAATAAGACATCACCACTGAGCGCCAGTCTAGAAAACTCTTCTAAACGAATTTATTATCATGGTGATATATAAGAGATTATGTGTCTAATTCATGTGGATAAATAAAATTGTCTCGCGTGCGTGTATTAAATCTCCGACGGTCAAAGAGCCCGTCATGCGATGTGATTCCCTCCTGCCTCGAAAACCAACTGCCGGCTTCTCTGGAATTCAACGCTCAGCTTCTTGAATTCAACGAGTGGCGGCTGAAATTTGATGCCAACGCGTGTCTAGAAGTCTTGCTATGTGAGCGGATTGTTCCTACCGCTACAATAAAAATTTGAATCAGTGTATCAAACGACAAAAACAACATTTTTGGAAATATCATTATTTTAACGAGCGCAAATGAAAGACTTGGGTTCCAACTTTTGAAAACATTTTCTCAGGGCCTATACAACGGAATCGAGTGAAATTTTGGAATCATACTAAAAATAGTTGTCTGAACGTGAATTAGTGTAAAAATCTCCAAAAACCATTAAATTTGTAAATATCATCATTCTAACGGGCACAAACTAAGTACCTGGGTTCAAACTCTTGAAGATGTTTTCTCAGGAACTACGCAACCGAATAGAAAATTTTTTTATTCGTATTAAAATAGTGGTCGAAACATAAATCAGAGTTTTAAACATAAAATAAAGCTTTTTTGGAAATATTATCATTTTACTGGCACAAACTAAGGACTTGGGTTCCAACTCATGAAGACGTTTTCTGAGGAACTCAGCAACCGAATCGAATGAAATTTGGTATTTGTACTAAAAAAAGTGGTCTGAACATGATTCAGTGTAAAAATTTCCGAAAACCATCATTTTTGGAAAATTCATCATTCTAACGGGCACAAATGAAAGACATGGATTCGAACTCTTGAAGACGTTTTCTCAGGAAATATAGAAGCCGAATCGAATGAAATTTTGTTTTGGTAATCAAAAGAGTGGTCTGAACATGAATCATTGTAAAAATCTCCGAAAACCATCATTATTGGAAAAATCATAATTCTAATGGGCACGAACTAAGGACTTGGGTTCAATCTCATGAAGACGTTTTCTCAGGAACTATGCAACCGAATCGAATGAAATATTGTTTTTGTACTCAAAATAATGGTCTGAACATTAATCAGTGTGAAAATCTCCCAAACACCTTCATTTTTGGAAATATCATCAGTCTAACGGGCACAAATGAAAGACTTGGGTTTGAACATTTGAAAACGTTTTCTCAGGAACAACGCAAATGAATCGAGAAAAATTTTGGATTTGTACTGATTATAATGGTCTGAATTTAAATCAGTGTCTTAAACTACAAAAACAAAATTTTTGGAAATATCATCATTTTAAAGGGGACAAATGAAAGACTTTGGTTCGAACATTTGAAAACGTTTTCCTAGGAACTACGCAACCGAATCGAATGAAATGTATTCGTACTTTAAATAGTGGTCTGAACATGAATCAAAGTTTTAAACAAAAAAAAAGCTGTTTTGGAAATATCACCATTTTAACGGGCACAGACTTAAGACTTGGGTTCGAACTCATGAAGACGTTTTCTGAGGAACTCAGCAACCGAATCGAATGAAAATTTGTATTCATGCTTAAAATAGTGGTCTGAACATGAACCAGTGTAAAAATCTCCAAAAACCATCATTTTTGGAAATATCATCATTCTAACGGGCAAAAACTAAGGACTTGGGTTCGAACTCATGAAGACGTTTTCTGAGGAACTCAGCAATAATTTCGAATGAAATTCTTGTTTTGTACTAAAAATAGTTGTCTGAACATAAATCAGTGTAAAAATCTCCAAAAACCATCATTTTTGGAAATATCATCAGTCTAACGGGCACAAATCATAGACTTGGGTTCGAACATTTGAAAACGTACTCTCAGGAACAACGCAATCGAATCGAGTAAAAGTTTGGAATGGTACTAATAATAATGGTATGAATTTGAATCAGTGTCTTAAACTACAAAAAAAACATTTTTGAAAATATCATCATTCTAACGGGCACAAACTAAGGACTTGTGTTTGAAATCTCGAAGACGTTTTCTCAGGAACTGCGCAATCGAATTGAATTAAATGTTGTATTCGTACTTAAAAAAGTGGTCTTCACATGAATCAGAGTAAGAATCACAAAAAAACCATCATTTTTGGAAATATCATCATTTTGAAGGGGACAAATGAAAGACTTTGGTTCGAACATTTGAAAACGTTTTCCTAGGAACTACGCAACCGAATCAAATGAAATGTATTCGTACTTTAAATAGTGGTCTGAACATGAATCAAAGTTTTAAACAAAAAAAAGCTGTTTTGGAAATATCATCATTTTAACGGGCACAGTCTAAGGACTTGGGTTCGAACTCATGAAGACGTTTTCTGAGGAACTCAGCAACCGAATCGAAAGAAAATTTGTATTCATGCTTAAAATAGTGGTCTGAACATGAACCAGTGTAAAAATCTCCAAAAACCATCATTTTTGGAAATATCATCATTCTAACGGGCAAAAACTAAGGACTTGGGTTCGAACTCTTGAAGACGTTTTCTCAGGAACTATGCAACCGAATCGAATGAAATTTTGTATTCGCACTAAAAATATTAGTCTGAAGATAAAAAACTGTCTTAAACCTAAAAAAAACTGTTTTGAAAATATCATCATTCTAACGGTCAAAAACTAAGGACTTGGGTTCGAACTCTTGAAGACGTTTTCTCAGGAACTACGCAACGTAATCGAATAAAATTTCGTATTCGTACTTTAAATAGTGGTCTGAACATAAATCAGTGTTTTAAACTTCAAAAAAAAGCTTTTTTGGAAATATCATCATTTCAACGGGCACAAACTAAGGACTTGGGTTCGAACTAATGAAGACGATTTCTGAGGAACTCATCAAACCGAATCGAATGAAATATTGTATTCATACTAAAAAAAGTGGTCTTAACTTGAATCACTGTAAAAATCTTCAAAAACCATCATTTTTGGAAATATCATCATTCTAACGCGCACAAATGATAGACTTGGGTTCGAACATTTGAAAACGTATTCTCAGGAACAACGCAATCGAATCGAGTAAAAGTTTGGATTGGTACTAATAATAATGGTATGAATTTGAATCAGTGTCTTAAACTACAAAAACAACATTTTTGAAAATATCATCATTCTAACGGGCACAAACTAAGGACTTGGGTTCGAACTCATGAAGACGTTTTCTGAGGAACTCATCTAATCGAATCGAATGAAATTTTGTATTCATACAAAAAATAGTGGTCTTAACATGAATCAGTTTAAAAATCTCCAAAAACCATCATTTTTGGAAATATCATCATTCTAACGCGCACAAATGAAAGACTTGGGTTCGAATATTTGAAAACGTTTTCGCAAGAACTACGCCACCGAATCGAGAAAAAATTTGGAGTGGGTTTTATAATAATGGTCTGAATTCGAGACAGTGCCTTTAACTGCAAAAAGGCATTTTTGAAAATATCATCATTCCAACGGGCACAAACGAAAGACTTGGGTTCGAACATTTGAAAACGTTATCTCAGGTACTACGCAACTGAATCAAATGAAATTTTGTATTCGTACTAAAAATAGTTCTCTTTACACGATTCAGAGTAAAAATCTCCAAAAAACATCATTTTTGGAAATATCATCATTCTAACGGGCACAAACTAATGACTTGGGTTCGAACTCATGAAGACGTTTTCTGAGGAACTCAGAGAGAATCGAATGAAATATTGTTTTTGTACTCAAAATAATGGTCTTAACATTAATCAGTGTAAAAATCTCCCAAAACCTTCATTTTTGGAAATATCATCAGTCTAACGGGAACAAATGAAAGACTTGGGTTCGAACATTTGAAAAAGTTTTCTCAGGAACAACGCAAACGAATCGAGAAAAATTTTTGGATTTGTACTGATTATAATGGTCTGAAATTGAATCAGTGTCTTAAACTACAAAAACAACATTTTTGGAAATATCATCATTTTGAAGGGGACAAATGAAAGACTTTGGTTCGAACATTTGAAAACGTTTTCCTAGGAACTACGCAACCGAATCAAATGAAATGTATTCGTACTTTAAATAGTGGTCTGAACATGAATCAAAGTTTTAAACAAAAAAAAGCTGTTTTGGAAATATCATCATTTTAACGGGCACAGTCTAAGGACTTGGGTTCGAACTCATGAAGACGTTTTCTGAGGAACTCAGCAACCGAATCGAAAGAAAATTTGTATTCATGCTTAAAATAGTGGTCTGAACATGAACCAGTGTAAAAATCTCCAAAAACCATCATTTTTGGAAATATCATCATTCTAACGGGCAAAAACTAAGGACTTGGGTTCGAACTCATGAAGACGTTTTCTGAGGAACTCAGCAATCATATCGAATGAAATTCTTGTTTTGTACTAAAAATAGTTGTCTGAACATTAATCAGTGTAAAAATCTCCAAAAACCATCATTTTTGGAAATATCATCAGTCTAACGGGCACAAATGATAGACTTGATTTCGAACATTTGAAAACGTATTCTCAGGAACAACGAAATCGAATCGAGTAAAAGTTTGGAATGGTACTAAAAATAATGGTATGAATTTGAATCAGTGTCTTAAACTACAAAAACATCATTTTTGAAAATATCATCATTCTAACGGGCACAAACTAAGGACTTGTGTTTGAACTCTCGAAGAAGTTTTCTCAGGAACTGCGCAATCGAATTGAATTAAATTTTGTATTCGTACTAAAAATAGTGGTCTTCACATGAATCAGAGTAAGAATCTCCAAAAAACCATCATTTTTGGAAATATCATCACTCTAACGGGCACAAACTAAGGACTTGGGTTCGAACTCTTGAAGACGTTTTCTCAGGAACTACGCAACCGAATTGAATGAAATTTTGTATTCGTACTAAAAATAATGGTCTGAACATAAATCAGAGTTCTAAGCTTCAAAAAAAACTTTTTTGGAAATAAAATCATTTTAACGGGCACAAACTAAGGACTTGTGTTAGAACTTACGAAGACGTTTTCTCAGGAACTGCGCAACCGAATCGAATTAAATTTTGTATTCGTACTAAAAATAGTGGTCTTCACATGAATCAGAGTAAAAATCTCCAAAAACAATCATTTTTGGAAATATCATCATTCTAACGGGCACAAACTAAGGACTTGGGTTCGAACTCTTGAAAACGTTTTCTCAGGAACTACGCAACAGAATTGAATGAATCTTGGATTCGTACTAAAAATAGAGGTCTGAACATTATTCAGTGTAAAAATCTCCAAAATCCACATTTTTGGAAAAACATCTTTCTAACGGGCACAAATGGAAGACTTGGGTTCGAACATTTGAAAACGTTTTTTCAGGAACTACGCAACCGAATTGAGTGAATTATTGGATTTGGTCTTGTTATTATGTTCTGAATTTGAGACAGTGCCTTAAACTTCAAAAAGGCATTTTTGGAAATATCATTATTCTAACGGGCACTAACGAAAGACTTGGGTTCGAACATTTGAAGACGTTTATTCTGGAATACGCAACCGAATCGAATGAAATTGTGTATATGTACTTAAAAGAGTGGTCTTAACATGAATCAGAGATTTAAACCTTAAAAAAGCTGTGTTGGAAAAAAAATTCTTACAGGCACAAACTAATGACTTGGGTTCGAAAATTTTTGAAAATATAATCATTTTAAAAGGGACAAATGAAAGACTTGGGTTCGAACATTTGAAAACGTTTTCTAAGGAACTACGCAACCGAATCTAATGAAATTGTGTATTCGTACTTAAAATAGTGGTCTGAACATGAATAAGAGTTTTCAAACATAAAAAAAGCTGAAAATATCATCATTATAACGGGCACAAACTAAGGACTTGGGTTCGAATTCTTGAAGACATTTTCTCAGGAACTACGCAACCGAATTGAATGAAATTTTGTATTCGTACTAAAAATAGTGGTCTTTACATGAATCAGAGTAAAAATCTACAAAAACCATCATTTTTCGAAATATCATCATTCTAACGACACAAACTAAGGACTTGGGTTCGAACACATGAAGACGTTTTCTGAGTAACTCAGCAATCGAATCGAATGAAATATTTGTTTTGTACTAAAAATAGTTGCCTGAACATTAATCAGTGTAAAAATCTCTAAAAACCATCATTTTTGGAAATATCATCAGTCTAACGGGCACAAATGAAAGACTTGGGTTCGTACATTTGAAAACGTTTTCTCAGTAACAACGCAACCGAATCGAGAAATTATTTTAGATTTGTTCTAATAATAATGGTCTTAATTTAAATCAGTGTCTTAAACTACCAACATAATATTTTTTGTTATATCATCATTTTAACGGGCACAAATGAAAGACTTGGGTTCGAACATTTGAAAACGTTTTCTCAGGAACTACGCAACCGAATCGAGAAAAAATTTTTGATTGGGTCTTTTAATAATGGTCTGAATTAAATTCAGTGTCTAAAACTACCACAACAATATTTTTGGTAATATCATCAATTTAGTGGGCACAAATGAAAGACTAGGGTACGAACATTTGAAAACGTTTTCTCAGGAACTTCGCAATTGAATCGAGTAAAATTTTAGAAATGTACTAATAATAATAGTATGATTTTAAATCAGTGTCTAAAATTAAAAAACAACATTTTTGAAAATATAATCATTTTAAAGGGGACAAATGAAAGACTGAGGTTCGAACTCTTGTAGATGTTTTCTCAGGAACTACGCAACCGAATCGAGTAAAATTTTGAATTGGTACTAATAATAATGGTCTGAATATAAATCAGTGTCTTAAACTTCAAAAACAACATTTTGAAAAATCATCATTCTAACGGGCACAAATGAAAGACTTGGGTTCGAACATTAGAAAACGTTTTCTCAGGAACTACGCCACAGAATCGAGAAAACATTTGGATTGGGTCTTATAATAATGGTTTGAATTCGAGACAGTGCCTTAAACGTCAAAAAGGCATTTTTGAAAATATAATCATTCCAACGGGCACAAACTAAAGACTTGGGTTCGAACATATGAAAACGTTATCTCAGGTACTATGCAACTGAATCGAATGAAATTTTGTATTCTTACTAAAAATAGTGGTCTTTACATGAATCAGAGTAAAAATCTCCAAAAACCATCATTTTTGGAAATATTCTAACGGGCACAAACTTAGGACTTGGGTTCGAACTCATGAAGACGTTTTCTGAGGAACTCAGCAATCGAATCAAATGAAATTTTGTTTTTGTACTAAAAATAGTGGTCTGAACATGAATCAGTTTAAAAATATCCAAAAACCATCATTTTTGGAAATATCATCATTCTAACGGGCACAAATGAAAGACTTGGGTTCGAACATTTGAAAACGTTTTCTCAGGAACTACGCAACCGAATCAAGAAATTTTTTTTGATTGGGTCTTATAATAATGGTCTGAATTTGAGGCAGTGCCTAAAACTTCAAAAAGGCATTTTGGGAAATATCATCATTCCAACGGGCCCAAACGAAAGACTTGGGTTTGAACATTTTAAAACGTTATCTCAGGAACTTCGCAATTGAATCGAGTAAAATTTTAGAAAGGTACTAATAATATTAGTACGATTTTAAATCAGTTTCTTAAATTCAAAAACAACATTTTTGAAAATATAATCATTTTAAAGGGGACAAATGAAAGACTGAGGTTCGAACTCTTGTAGATGTTTTCTCAGGAACTACGCAACCGAATCGAGTAAAATTTTGAATTGGTACTAATAATAATGGTCTGAATATAAATCAGTGTCTAAAACTACCAACACAATATTTTTTGTTATATCATCATTTTAACGGGCACAAATGAAAGACTTGGGTTCGAACATTTGAAAACGTTATCTCTAAGGAACTACGCAACCGAATCGAGTAAAATTTTTGATTGATACATATAATAATGGTCTGATTTGAAATCAGTGTCTTAAACTACAAAAACAACTTTTTTGGAAATATAATCATTTTAAAGTGAAAAAATGAAAGCCTTGGGTTCGAGCATTTGAAAACGTTTTCTCAGGAACTACGCAACCGAATCGAATGAATTTGTGTATTCGTACTTAAAAAAGTGGTTCGAATATGAATCAGAGTTTTACAATTGAAAAAGCTGTGTTTGAAATATCATAATTCTTAACGGCACAAACAAAAGACTTGGGTTCGAAAATTTTTGAAGATATCAACATTTTAAAGGGGTCAAATGAAAGACTTGGGTTCGAACATTTGAAAACGTTATATAAGGAACTAGGCAACCGAATCGCGTAAAATTTTCTATCGGTACTTATAATAATGGTCTGATTATAAATCAGTGTCTTTAACTACAAAAACAACATTTTTGTAAATATCATCATTTTAAAGGGGACAAATTAATGAAAGACTTGGGTTCGAACATTTGAAAACGTTTTCTCAGGAACAACGCAACCGAATCGAGTAAAAAATTGGATTGGTACTAATAATGATGGCATGAATTTGAATCAGTGTCTTAAACTACAAAAAAAACATTTTTGAAAATATCATCATTCTAACGGGCACAAACTAAGGACTTGTGTTTGAACTCTCGAAGACGTTTCCGCAGGAACTGCGCAACCGAATCGAATTAAATTTTGTATTCGTACTACTAAAAATAGTGGTCTTCACATGAATCAGAGTAAGAATCTCCAAAAAACCATCATTTTTGGAAATATCATCACTCTAACGGGCACAACTAAGGACTTGGGTTCGAACTCTTGAAGACGTTTTCTCAGGAACTACGCAACCGAATTGAATGAAATTTTGTATTCGTACTAAAAATAATGGTCTGAACATAAATCAGAGTTCTAAGCTTCAAAAAAAACTTTTTTGGAAATAAAATCATTTTAACGGGCACAAACTAAGGACTTGTATTAGAACTTACGAAGACGTTTTCTCAGGAACTGCGCAACCGAATCGAATTAAATTTTGTATTCGTACTAAAAATAGTGGTCTTCACATGAATCAGAGTAAAAATCTCCAAAAACAATCATTTTTGGAAATATCTGGAAATTTTTGGAAATAAGGACTTGGGTTCGAACTCTTGAAGACGTTTTCTCAGGAACTACGCAACCGAATTGAATGAATTTTGCATTCGTACTAAAAATAGAGGTCTGAACATGAATCAGTGTAAAAATCTCCAAAATCCACATATTTGGAAATACATCTTTCTAACGGGCACAAATGGAAGACTTGGGTTCGAACATTTGAAAACGTTTTTTCAGGAACTACGCAACCGAATTGAGTGAATTATTGGATTTGGTCTTGTTATTATGTTCTGAATCATCATTCTTACGGGCACAAACTAAGGACTTGGGTTCGAAATCATGAAGACGTTTTCTGAGGAACTCAGCACTCGAAGCGAATGAAATTTTGTTTTTGTATTAAAAATAGTTGTCTGAACATTAATCAGTGTAAAAATCTCCAAAAACCATCATTTTTGGAAATATCATAAATACATAACGGGCACAAATGAAAGACTTGGGTTCGAACATTTGAAAACGTTTTCTCAGGAACTACGCAACCGAATCGAGAAAAAATTTTTGATTGGGTCTTTTAATAATGGTCTGAATTAAATTCAGTGTCTAAAACTACCAAAACAATATTTTTGGTAATATCATCAATTTAATGGGCACAAATGAAAGACTAGGGTACGAACATTTGAAAACGTTTTCTCAGAAACTACGCAACCGAATCGAGTGAAATTTTGGTTTGGGTCTTATAATAATGGTTTGAATTCGAGACAGTGCCTTAAACGTCAAAAAGGCATTTTTGAAAATATAATCATTCCAACGGGCACAAACTAAAGACTTGGGTTCGAACATATGAAAACGTTATCTCAGGTACTATGCAACTGAATCGAATGAAATTTTGTATTCTTACTAAAAATAGTGGTCTTTACATGAATCAGAGTAAAAATCTCCAAAAACCATCATTTTTGGAAATATTCTAACGGGCACAAACTTAGGACTTGGGTTCGAACTCATGAAGACGTTTTCTGAGGAACTCAGCAATCGAATCAAATGAAATTTTGTTTTTGTACTAAAAATAGTGGTCTGAACATGAATCAGTTTAAAAATATCCAAAAACCATCATTTTTGGAAATATCATCATTCTAACGGGCACAAATGAAAGACTTGGGTTCGAACATTTGAAAACGTTTTCTCAGGAACTACGCAACCGAATCAAGAAATTTTTTTTGATTGGGTCTTATAATAATGGTCTGAATTTGAGGCAGTGCCTAAAACTTCAAAAAGGCATTTTGGGAAATATCATCATTCCAACGGGCCCAAACGAAAGACTTGGGTTTGAACATTTTAAAACGTTATCTCAGGAACTTCGCAATTGAATCGAGTAAAATTTTAGAAAGGTACTAATAATATTAGTACGATTTTAAATCAGTTTCTTAAATTCAAAAACAACATTTTTGAAAATATAATCATTTTAAAGGGGACAAATGAAAGACTGAGGTTCGAACTCTTGTAGATGTTTTCTCAGGAACTACGCAACCGAATCGAGTAAAATTTTGAATTGGTACTAATAATAATGGTCTGAATATAAATCAGTGTCTAAAACTACCAACACAATATTTTTTGTTATATCATCATTTTAACGGGCACAAATGAAAGACTTGGGTTCGAACATTTGAAAACGTTATCTCTAAGGAACTACGCAACCGAATCGAGTAAAATTTTTGATTGATACATATAATAATGGTCTGATTTGAAATCAGTGTCTTAAACTACAAAAACAACTTTTTTGGAAATATAATCATTTTAAAGTGAAAAAATGAAAGCCTTGGGTTCGAGCATTTGAAAACGTTTTCTCAGGAACTACGCAACCGAATCGAATGAATTTGTGTATTCGTACTTAAAAAAGTGGTTCGAATATGAATCAGAGTTTTACAATTGAAAAAGCTGTGTTTGAAATATCATAATTCTTAACGGCACAAACAAAAGACTTGGGTTCGAAAATTTTTGAAGATATCAACATTTTAAAGGGGTCAAATGAAAGACTTGGGTTCGAACATTTGAAAACGTTATATAAGGAACTAGGCAACCGAATCGCGTAAAATTTTCTATCGGTACTTATAATAATGGTCTGATTATAAATCAGTGTCTTTAACTACAAAAACAACATTTTTGTAAATATCATCATTTTAAAGGGGACAAATTAATGAAAGACTTGGGTTCGAACATTTGAAAACGTTTTCTCAGGAACAACGCAACCGAATCGAGTAAAAAATTGGATTGGTACTAATAATGATGGCATGAATTTGAATCAGTGTCTTAAACTACAAAAACAACATTTTTGAAAATATCATCATTCTAACGGGCACAAACTAAGGACTTGTGTTTGAACTCTCGAAGACGTTTCCGCAGGAACTGCGCAACCGAATCGAATTAAATTTTGTATTCGTACTACTAAAAATAGTGGTCTTCACATGAATCAGAGTAAGAATCTCCAAAAAACCATCATTTTTGGAAATATCATCACTCTAACGGGCACAACTAAGGACTTGGGTTCGAACTCTTGAAGACGTTTTCTCAGGAACAACGCAACCGAATCGAGTAAAAAATTGGATTGGTACTAATAATGATGGCATGAATTTGAATCAGTGTCTTAAACTACAAAAAAAACATTTTTGAAAATATCATCATTCTAACGGGCACAAACTAAGGACTTGTGTTTGAACTCTCGAAGACGTTTCCGCAGGAACTGCGCAACCGAATCGAATTAAATTTTGTATTCGTACTACTAAAAATAGTGGTCTTCACATGAATCAGAGTAAGAATCTCCAAAAAACCATCATTTTTGGAAATATCATCACTCTAACGGGCACAACTAAGGACTTGGGTTCGAACTCTTGAAGACGTTTTCTCAGGAACTACGCAACCGAATTGAATGAAATTTTGTATTCGTACTAAAAATAATGGTCTGAACATAAATCAGAGTTCTAAGCTTCAAAAAAAACTTTTTTGGAAATAAAATCATTTTAACGGGCACAAACTAAGGACTTGTATTAGAACTTACGAAGACGTTTTCTCAGGAACTGCGCAACCGAATCGAATTAAATTTTGTATTCGTACTAAAAATAGTGGTCTTCACATGAATCAGAGTAAAAATCTCCAAAAACAATCATTTTTGGAAATATCTGGAAATTTTTGGAAATAAGGACTTGGGTTCGAACTCTTGAAGACGTTTTCTCAGGAACTACGCAACCGAATTGAATGAATTTTGCATTCGTACTAAAAATAGAGGTCTGAACATGAATCAGTGTAAAAATCTCCAAAATCCACATATTTGGAAATACATCTTTCTAACGGGCACAAATGGAAGACTTGGGTTCGAACATTTGAAAACGTTTTTTCAGGAACTACGCAACCGAATTGAGTGAATTATTGGATTTGGTCTTGTTATTATGTTCTGAATCATCATTCTTACGGGCACAAACTAAGGACTTGGGTTCGAAATCATGAAGACGTTTTCTGAGGAACTCAGCACTCGAAGCGAATGAAATTTTGTTTTTGTATTAAAAATAGTTGTCTGAACATTAATCAGTGTAAAAATCTCCAAAAACCATCATTTTTGGAAATATCATAAATACATAACGGGCACAAATGAAAGACTTGGGTTCGAACATTTGAAAACGTTTTCTCAGGAACTACGCAACCGAATCGAGAAAAAATTTTTGATTGGGTCTTTTAATAATGGTCTGAATTAAATTCAGTGTCTAAAACTACCAAAACAATATTTTTGGTAATATCATCAATTTAATGGGCACAAATGAAAGACTAGGGTACGAACATTTGAAAACGTTTTCTCAGAAACTACGCAACCGAATCGAGTGAAATTTTGGTTTGGGTCTTATAATAATGGTTTGAATTCGAGACAGTGCCTTAAACGTCAAAAAGGCATTTTTGAAAATATAATCATTCCAACGGGCACAAACTAAAGACTTGGGTTCGAACATATGAAAACGTTATCTCAGGTACTATGCAACTGAATCGAATGAAATTTTGTATTCTTACTAAAAATAGTGGTCTTTACATGAATCAGAGTAAAAATCTCCAAAAACCATCATTTTTGGAAATATTCTAACGGGCACAAACTTAGGACTTGGGTTCGAACTCATGAAGACGTTTTCTGAGGAACTCAGCAATCGAATCAAATGAAATTTTGTTTTTGTACTAAAAATAGTGGTCTGAACATGAATCAGTTTAAAAATATCCAAAAACCATCATTTTTGGAAATATCATCATTCTAACGGGCACAAATGAAAGACTTGGGTTCGAACATTTGAAAACGTTTTCTCAGGAACTACGCAACCGAATCAAGAAATTTTTTTTGATTGGGTCTTATAATAATGGTCTGAATTTGAGGCAGTGCCTAAAACTTCAAAAAGGCATTTTGGGAAATATCATCATTCCAACGGGCCCAAACGAAAGACTTGGGTTTGAACATTTTAAAACGTTATCTCAGGAACTTCGCAATTGAATCGAGTAAAATTTTAGAAAGGTACTAATAATATTAGTACGATTTTAAATCAGTTTCTTAAATTCAAAAACAACATTTTTGAAAATATAATCATTTTAAAGGGGACAAATGAAAGACTGAGGTTCGAACTCTTGTAGATGTTTTCTCAGGAACTACGCAACCGAATCGAGTAAAATTTTGAATTGGTACTAATAATAATGGTCTGAATATAAATCAGTGTCTAAAACTACCAACACAATATTTTTTGTTATATCATCATTTTAACGGGCACAAATGAAAGACTTGGGTTCGAACATTTGAAAACGTTATCTCTAAGGAACTACGCAACCGAATCGAGTAAAATTTTTGATTGATACATATAATAATGGTCTGATTTGAAATCAGTGTCTTAAACTACAAAAACAACTTTTTTGGAAATATAATCATTTTAAAGTGAAAAAATGAAAGCCTTGGGTTCGAGCATTTGAAAACGTTTTCTCAGGAACTACGCAACCGAATCAAATGAATTTGTGTATTCGTACTTAAAAAAGTGGTTCGAATATGAATCAGAGTTTTACAATTGAAAAAGCTGTGTTTGAAATATCATAATTCTTAACGGCACAAACAAAAGACTTGGGTTCGAAAATTTTTGAAGATATCAACATTTTAAAGGGGTCAAATGAAAGACTTGGGTTCGAACATTTGAAAACGTTATATAAGGAACTAGGCAACCGAATCGCGTAAAATTTTCTATCGGTACTTATAATAATGGTCTGATTATAAATCAGTGTCTTTAACTACAAAAACAACATTTTTGTAAATATCATCATTTTAAAGGGGACAAATTAATGAAAGACTTGGGTTCGAACATTTGAAAACGTTTTCTCAGGAACAACGCAACCGAATCGAGTAAAAAATTGGATTGGTACTAATAATGATGGCATGAATTTGAATCAGTGTCTTAAACTACAAAAAAAACATTTTTGAAAATATCATCATTCTAACGGGCACAAACTAAGGACTTGTGTTTGAACTCTCGAAGACGTTTCCGCAGGAACTGCGCAACCGAATCGAATTAAATTTTGTATTCGTACTACTAAAAATAGTGGTCTTCACATGAATCAGAGTAAGAATCTCCAAAAAACCATCATTTTTGGAAATATCATCACTCTAACGGGCACAACTAAGGACTTGGGTTCGAACTCTTGAAGACGTTTTCTCAGGAACTACGCAACCGAATTGAATGAAATTTTGTATTCGTACTAAAAATAATGGTCTGAACATAAATCAGAGTTCTAAGCTTCAAAAAAAACTTTTTTGGAAATAAAATCATTTTAACGGGCACAAACTAAGGACTTGTGTTAGAACTTACGAAGACGTTTTCTCAGGAACTGCGCAACCGAATCGAATTAAATTTTGTATTCGTACTAAAAATAGTGGTCTTCACATGAATCAGAGTAAAAATCTCCAAAAACAATCATTTTTGGAAATATCTGGAAATTTTTGGAAATAAGGACTTGGGTTCGAACTCTTGAAGACGTTTTCTCAGGAACTACGCAACCGAATTGAATGAATTTTGCATTCGTACTAAAAATAGAGGTCTGAACATGAATCAGTGTAAAAATCTCCAAAATCCACATATTTGGAAATACATCTTTCTAACGGGCACAAATGGAAGACTTGGGTTCGAACATTTGAAAACGTTTTTTCAGGAACTACGCAACCGAATTGAGTGAATTATTGGATTTGGTCTTGTTATTATGTTCTGAATTTGAGACAGTGCCTTAAACTTCAAAAAGGCATTTTTGAAAATATCATTATTCTAACGGGCACTAACGAAAGACTTGGGTTCGAACATTTGAAGACGTTTATTCTGGAATACGCAACCGAATCGAATGAAATTGTGTATATGTACTTAAAATCGTGGTCTTAACATGAATCAGAGATTTAAACCTTAAAAAAGCTGTGTTGGAAAAAAAATTCTTACAGGCACAAACTAATGACTTGGGTTCGAAAATTTTTGAAAATATAATCATTTTAAAAGGGACAAATGAAAGACTTGGGTTCGAACATTTGAAAACGTTTTCTCAGGAACTACGCAACCGAATCGAATGAAATTGTGTATTCGTACTTAAAATAGTGGTCTGAACATTAATCAGTGTAAAAATCTCCAAAAACCATCTAATTGGAAATATGTATCATCATTCTAACGGGCACAAACTAAGGACTAGGGTTCGAACTCATGAAGACGTTTTCTGAGGAACTCAGCAAACGAATCAAATGAAATTTTGTTTTTGTACTAAAAATAGTGGTCTGAACATGAATCAGTGTAAAAATATCCAAAAACCATCATTTTTGGAAAAATCATCATTCTAACGGGCACAAATGAAAGACTTGGGTTCGAACATTTGAAAACGTTTTCTCAGGAACTACGCAACCGAATCGAGAAAAAAATTTTGATAGGGTCTTTTAATAATGGTCTGAATTAAATTCAGTGTCTAAAACTACCAAAACAATATTTTTGGTAATATCATCAATTTAATGGGCACAAATGAAAGACTAGGGTACGAACATTTGAAAATGTTTTCTCAGAAACTACGCAACCGAATCGAGTGAAATTTTGGTTTGGTTCTTATAATAATGGTTTGAATTCGAGACAGTGCCTTAAACGTCAAAAAGGCATTTTTGAAAATATAATCATTCCAACGGACACAAACTAAAGACTTGGGTTCGAACATATGAAAACGTTATCTCAGGTACTATGCAACTGAATCGAATGAAATTTTGTATTCTTACTAAAAATAGTGGTCTTTACATGAATCAGAGTAAAAATCTCCAAAAACCATCATTTTTGGAAATATTCTAACGGGCACAAACTTAGGACTTGGGTTCGAACTCATGAAGACGTTTTCTGAGGAACTCAGCAATCGAATCAAATGAAATTTTGTTTTTGTACTAAAAATAGTGGTCTGAACATGAATCAGTTTAAAAATATCCAAAAACCATCATTTTTGGAAATATCATCATTCTAACGGGCACAAATGAAAGACTTGGGTTCGAACATTTGAAAACGTTTTCTCAGGAACTACGCAACCGAATCAAGAAATTTTTTTTGATTGGGTCTTATAATAATGGTCTGAATTTGAGGCAGTGCCTAAAACTTCAAAAAGGCATTTTGGGAAATATCATCATTCCAACGGGCCCAAACGAAAGACTTGGGTTTGAACATTTTAAAACGTTATCTCAGGAACTTCGCAATTACATCGAGTAAAATTTTAGAAAGGTACTAATAATATTAGTACGATTTTAAATCAGTTTCTTAAATTCAAAAACAACATTTTTGAAAATATAATCATTCCAACGGACACAAACTAAAGACTTGGGTTCGAACATATGAAAACGTTATTTCAAGTACTATGCAACTGAATCGAATGAAATTTTGTATTCTTACTAAAAATAGTGGTCTTTACATGAATCAGAGTAAAAATCTCCAAAAACCATCATTTTTGGAAATATTCTAACGGGCACAAACTTAGGACTTGGGTTCGAACTCATGAAGACGTTTTCTGAGGAACTCAGCAATCGAATCAAATGAAATTTTGTTTTTGTACTAAAAATAGTGGTCTGTACATGAATCAGTGTAAAAATATCCAAAAACCATCATTTTTGGAAATATCATCATTCTAACGGGCACAAATGAAAGACTTGGGTTCGAACATTTGAAAACGTTTTCTCAGGAACTACGCAACCGAATCAAGAAAGTTTTTTTGATTGGGTCTTATAATAATGGTCTGAATTCTAGGCAGTGCCTAAAACTTCAAAAAGGCATTTTGGGAAATATCATCATTCCAACGGGCCCAAACGAAAGACTTGGATTTGAACATTTTAAAACGTTATCTCAGGAACTTCGCAATTGAATCGAGTAAAATTTTAGAAAGGTTCTAATAATAATAGTATGATTTTAAATCAGTTTCTTAAATTCAAAAACAACATTTTTGAAAATATAATCATTTTAAAGGGGACAAATGAAAGACTGAGGTTCGAACTCTTGTAGATGTTTTCTCAGGAACTACGCAACCGAATCGAGTAAAATTTTGAATTGGTACTAATAATAATGGTCTGAATATAAATCAGTGTCTAAAACTACCAACACAATATTTTTTGTTATATCATCATTTTAACGGGCACAAATGAAAGACTTGGGTTCGAACATTTGAAAACGTTATCTCTAAGGAACTACGCAACCGAATCGAGTAAAATTTTTGATTGATACATATAATAATGGTCTGATTTGAAATCAGTATCTTAAACTACAAAAACAACTTTTTTGGAAATATAATCATTTTAAAGTGAAAAAATGAAAGCCTTGGGTTCGAGCATTTGAAAACGTTTTCTCAGGAACTACGCAACCGAATCGAATGAATTTGTGTATTCGTACTTAAAAAAGTGGTTCGAATATGAATCAGAGTTTTACAATTGAAAAAGCTGTGTTTGAAATATCATAATCCTTAACGGCACAAACAAAAGACTTGGGTTCGAAAATTTTTGAAGATATCAACATTTTAAAGGGGTCAAATGAAAGACTTGGGTTCGAACATTTGAAAACGTTATATAAGGAACTAGGCAACCGAATCGCGTAAAATTTTCTATCGGTACTTATTATAATGGTCTGATTATAAATCAGTGTCTTTAACTACAAAAACAACATTTTTGTAAATATCATCATAATAAAGGGGACAAATTAATGAAAGACTTGGGTTCGAACATTTGAAAACGTTTTCTCAGGAACAACGCAACCGAATCGAGTAAAAAATTGGATTGGTACTTATAATGATGGCATGAATTTGAATCAGTGTCTTAAACTACAAAAACAACATTTTTGAAAATATCATCATTCTAACGGGCACAAACTAAGGACTTGTGTTTGAACTCTCGAAGACGTTTCCGCAGGAACTGCGCAACCGAATCGAATTAAATTTTGTATTCGTTCTACTAAAAATAGTGGTCTTCACATGAATCAGAGTAAGAATCTCCAAAAAACCATCATTTTTGGAAATATCATCACTCTAACGGGCACAAACTAAGGACTTGGGTTCGAACTCTTGAAGACGTTTTCTCAGGAACTACGCAACCGAATTGAATGAAATTTTGTATTCGTACTAAAAATAATGGTTTGAACATAAATCACAGTTCTAAGCTTCAAAAAAAACTTTTTTGGAAATAAAATCATTTTAACGGGCACAAACTAAGGACTTGTGTTAGAACTTACGAAGACGTTTTCTCAGGAACTGCGCAACCGAATCGAATTAAATTTTGTATTCGTACTTAAAATAGTGGTCTTCACATGAATCAGAGTAAAAATCTCCAAAAACAATCATTTTTGGAAATATCTGGAAATTTTTGGAAATAAGGACTTGGGTTCGAACTCTTGAAGACGTTTTCTCAGGAACTACGCAACCGAATTGAATGAATTTTGCATTCGTACTAAAAATAGAGGTCTGAACATGAATCAGTGTAAAAATCTCCAAAATCCACATTTTTGGAAATACATCTTTCTTACGGGCACAAATGGAAGACTTGGGTTCGAACATTTGAAAACGTTTTTTCAGGAACTACGCAACCGAATTGAGTGAATTATTGGATTTGGTCTTGTTATTATGTTCTGAATTTGAGACAGTGCCTTAAACTTCAAAAAGGCATTTTTGAAAATATCATTATTCTATCGGGAACTAACGAAAGACTTGGGTTCGAACATTTGAAGACGTTTATTCTGGAATACGCAACCGAATCGAATGAAATTGTGTATATGTACTTAAAATCGTGGTCTTAACATGAATCAGAGATTTAAACCTTAAAAAAGCTGTGTTGGAAAAAAAATTCTTACAGGCACAAACTAATGACTTGGGTTCGAAAATTTTTGAAAATATAATCATTTTAAAAGGGACAAATGAAAGACTTGGGTTCGAACATTTGAAAACGTTTTCTCAGGAACTACGCAACCGAATCGAATGAAATTGTGTATTCGTACTTAAAATAGTGGTCTGAACATTAATCAGTGTAAAAATCTCCAAAAACCATCTAATTGGAAATATGTATCATCATTCTAACGGGCACAAACTAAGGACTAGGGTTCGAACTCATGAAGACGTTTTCTGAGGAACTCAGCAAACGAATCAAATGAAATTTTGTTTTTGTACTAAAAATAGTGGTCTGAACATGAATCAGTGTAAAAATATCCAAAAACCATCATTTTTGGAAAAATCATCATTCTAACGGGCACAAATGAAAGACTTGGGTTCGAACATTTGAAAACGTTTTCTCAGGAACTACGCAACCGAATCGAGGAAAAATTTTTGATAGGGTCTTTTAATAATGGTCTGAATTAAATTCAGTGTCTAAAACTACCAAAACAATATTTTTGGTAATATCATCAATTTAATGGGCACAAATGAAAGACTAGGGTACGAACATTTGAAAATGTTTTCTCAGAAACTACGCAACCGAATCGAGTGAAATTTTGGTTTGGGTCTTATAATAATGGTTTGAATTCGAGACAGTGCCTTAAACGTCAAAAAGGCATTTTTGAAAATATAATCATTCCAACGGACACAAACTAAAAACTTGGGTTCGAACATATGAAAACGTTATCTCAGGTACTATGCAACTGAATCGAATGAAATTTTGTATTCTTACTAAAAATAGTGGTCTTTACGAGTAAAAATCTCCAAAAACCATCATTTTTGGAAATATTCTAACGGGCACAAACTTAGGACTTGGGTTCGAACTCATGAAGACGTTTTCTGAGGAACTCAGCAATCGAATCAAATGAAATTTTGTTTTTGTACTAAAAATAGTGGTCTGTACATGAATCAGTGTAAAAATATCCAAAAACCATCATTTTTGGAAATATCATCATTCTAACGGGCACAAATGAAAGACTTGGGTTCGAACATTTGAAAACGTTTTCTCAGGAACTACGCAACCGAATCAAGAATGTTTTTTTGATTGGGTCTTATAATAATGGTCTGAATTCTAGGCAGTGCCTAAAACTTCAAAAAGGCATTTTGGGAAATATCATCATTCCAACGGGCCCAAACGAAAGACTTGGATTTGAACATTTTAAAACGTTATCTCAGGAACTTCGCAATTGAATCGAGTAAAATTTTAGAAAGGTTCTAATAATAATAGTATGATTTTAAATCAGTTTCTTAAATTCAAAAACAACATTTTTGAAAATATAATCATTTTAAAGGGGACAAATGAAAGACTGAGGTTCGAACTCTTGTAGATGTTTTCTCAGGAACTACGCAACCGAATCGGGTAAAATTTTGAATTGGTACTAATAATAATGGTCTGAATATAATTCAGTGTCTAAAACTACCAACACAATATTTTTTGTTATATCACCTTTTTTACGGGCACAAATGAAAGACTTTCGTTCGAACATTTGAAAACGTTATCTCTAAGGAACTACGCAACCGAATCGAGTAAAATTTTTGATTGATACATATAATAATGGTCTGATTTGAAATCAGTGTCTTAAACTACAAAAACAACTTTTTTGGAAATATAATCATTTTAAAGTGAAAAAATGAAAGCCTTGGGTTCGAGCATTTGAAAACGTTTTCTCAGGAACTACGCAACCGAATCGAATGAATTTGTGTATTCGTACTTAAAAAAGTGGTTCGAATATGAATCAGAGTTTTACAATTGAAAAAGCTGTGTTTGAAATATCATAATTCTTAACGGCACAAACAAAAGACTTGGGTTCGAAAATTTTTGAAGATATCAACATTTTAAAGGGGTCAAATGAAAGACTTGGGTTCGAACATTTGAAAACGTTATATAAGGAACTAGGCAACCGAATCGCGTAAAATTTTCTATCGGTACTTATAATAATGGTCTGATTATAAATCAGTGTCTTTAACTACAAAAACAACATTTTTGTAAATATCATCATTTTAAAGGGGACAAATTAATGAAAGACTTGGGTTCGAACATTTGAAAACGTTTTCTCAGGAACAACGCAACCGAATCGAGTAAAAAATTGGATTGGTACTAATAATGATGGCATGAATTTGAATCAGTGTCTTAAACTACAAAAACAACATTTTTGAAAATATCATCATTCTAACGGGCACAAACTAAGGACTTGTGTTTGAACTCTCGAAGACGTTTCCGCAGGAACTGCGCAACCGAATCGAATTAAATTTTGTATTCGTACTACTAAAAATAGTGGTCTTCACATGAATCAGAGTAAGAATCTCCAAAAAACCATCATTTTTGGAAATATCATCACTCTAACGGGCACAAACTAAGGACTTGGGTTCGAACTCTTGAAGACGTTTTCTCAGGAACTACGCAACCGAATTGAATGAAATTTTGTATTCGTACTAAAAATAATGGTCTGAACATAAATCAGAGTTCTAAGCTTCAAAAAAAACTTTTTTTGAAATAAAATCATTTTAACGGGCACAAACTAAGGACTTGTGTTAGAACTTACGAAGACGTTTTCTCAGGAACTGCGCAACCGAATCGAATTAAATTTTGTATTCGTACTAAAAATAGTGGTCTTCACATGAATCAGAGTAAAAATCTCCAAAAACAATCATTTTTGGAAATATCTGGAAATTTTTGGAAATAAGGACTTGGGTTCGAACTCTTGAAGACGTTTTCTCAGGAACTACGCAACCGAATTGAATGAATTTTGCATTCGTACTAAAAATAGAGGTCTGATCATGAATCAGAGTAAGAATCTCCAAAAAACCATCATTTTTGGAAATACATCTTTCTAACGGGCACAAACTAAGGACTTGGGTTCGAACTCTTGAAGACGTTTTTTCAGGAACTACGCAACCGAATTGAATGAAATTTTGTATTCGTACTAAAAATAATGGTCTGAACATAAATCAGAGTTCTAAGCTTCAAAAAAAACTTTTTTGGAAATAAAATCATTTTAACGGGCACTAACGAAAGACTTGGGTTCGAACATTTGAAGACGTTTATTCTGGAATACGCAACCAAATCGAATGAAATTGTGTATATGTACTTAAAATCGTGGTCTTAACATGAATCAGAGATTTAAACCTTAAAAAAGCTGTGTTGGAAAAAAAATTCTTACAGGCACAAACTTATGACTTGGGTTCGAAAATTTTTGAAAATATAATCATTTTAAAAGGGACAAATGAAAGACTTGGGTTCGAACATTTGAAAACGTTTTCTCAGGAACTACGCAACCGAATCGAATGAAATTGTGTATTCGTACTTAAAATAGTGGTCTGAACATTAATCAGTGTAAAAATCTCCAAAAACCATCTAATTGGAAATATGTATCATCATTCTAACGGGCACAAACTAAGGACTAGGGTTCGAACTCATGAAGACGTTTTCTGAGGAACTCAGCAAACGAATCAAATGAAATTTTGTTTTTGTACTAAAAATAGTGGTCTGAACATGAATCAGTGTAAAAATATCCAAAAACCATCATTTTTGGAAAAATCATCATTCTAACGGGCACAAATGAAAGACTTGGGTTCGAACATTTGAAAACGTTTTCTCAGGAACTACGCAACCGAATCGAGGAAAAATTTTTGATAGGGTCTTTTAATAATGGTCTGAATTAAATTCAGTGTCTAAAACTACCAAAACAATATTTTTGGTAATATCATCAATTTAATGGGCACAAATGAAATACTAGGGTACGAACATTTGAAAATGTTTTCTCAGAAACTACGCAACCGAATCGAGTGAAATTTTGGTTTGGGTCTTATAATAATGGTTTGAATTCGAGACAGTGCCTTAAACGTCAAAAAGGCATTTTTGAAAATATAATCATTCCAACGGACACAAACTAAAAACTTGGGTTCGAACATATGAAAACGTTATCTCAGGTACTATGCAACTGAATCGAATGAAATTTTGTATTCTTACTAAAAATAGTGGTCTTTACATGAATCAGAGTAAAAATCTCCAAAAACCATCATTTTTGGAAATATTCTAACGGGCACAAACTTAGGACTTGGGTTCGAACTCATGAAGACGTTTTCTGAGGAACTCAGCAATCGAATCAAATGAAATTTTGTTTTTGTACTAAAAATAGTGGTCTGTACATGAATCAGTGTAAAAATATCCAAAAACCATCATTTTTGGAAATATCATCATTCTAACGGGCACAAATGAAAGACTTGGGTTCGAACATTTGAAAACGTTTTCTCAGGAACTACGCAACCGAATCAAGAAAGTTTTTTTGATTGGGTCTTATAATAATGGTCTGAATTCTAGGCAGTGCCTAAAACTTCAAAAAGGCATTTTGGGAAATATCATCATTCCAACGGGCCCAAACGAAAGACTTGGATTTGAACATTTTAAAACGTTATCTCAGGAACTTCGCAATTGAATCGAGTAAAATTTTAGAAAGGTTCTAATAATAATAGTATGATTTTAAATCAGTTTCTTAAATTCAAAAACAACATTTTTGAAAATATAATCATTTTAAAGGGGACAAATGAAAGACTGAGGTTCGAACTCTTGTAGATGTTTTCTCAGGAACTACGCAACCGAATCGAGTAAAATTTTGAATTGGTACTAATAATAATGGTCTAAATATAATTCAGTGTCTAAAACTACCAACACAATATTTTTTTTTTTTTTAAATTAAACAGTAACTTTGTAAACATCACTTATGGGTAAATACTTAATGCCGACCGGGTTTCGCTAC